>NC_143034.1:18165000-18240000 GCF_057628025.1 Oncorhynchus mykiss | reverse complement strand
GGCAGCAGCTCGGGACAGAGGGGCGATAGCAGCTCGGGACAGAGGGGCAGCTGCTCGGGCGGCCCCTGGCTGACTGGCGGCACTGGCGGCCCCTGGCTGACTGGCGGCACTGGCGGCCCCTGGCTTACTGGCGGCCCCTGGCTGACTGGCGGCCCTGGCGGCCCCTGGCTGACTGGCGGCCCCTGGCTGACTGGCGGCACTGGCGGCCCCTGGCTGACTGGCGGCACTGGCGGCCCCTGGCTGACTGGCGGCACTGGTGGCACCTGGCTGACGGGCGGCACTGGTGGCACCTGGCTGACGGGCGGCACTGGCGGCCCCTGGCAGACGGGCGGCACTGGCGGCCCCTGGCAGACGGGCGGCACTGGCGGCCCCTGGCAGACGGGCGGCACTGGCGGCCCCTGGCAGACGGGCGGCACTGGTGGCCCCTGGCAGACGGGCGGCACTGGCGGCTCCTGGCAGATGGGCGGCACTGGCGGCTCCTGGCAGACGGGCGGCACTGGCGGCTCCTGGCAGACAGGCGGCACTGGCGGCGCTGGGCAGACGGGCGGCACTGGCGGCGCTGGGCAGATGGGCGGCGCTGGGCAGACGGGCGGCACTGGCGGCGCTGGGCAGACGGGCGGCACTGGGCAGACGGGCGGCACTGGCGGCGCTGGGCAGACGGGCGGCACTGGCGGCGCTGGAGAGGAGGAAGGCTCTGGAAGCGCCGGACTGAGTAGCTCTCGTAGCGCCGAACAGGCGAGAGACTCCGGCATCGCTGGACAGGAGGAAGGCTCTGGTAGCGCCGGAGAGGCGGGAGACTCCGGCAGCGCTGGAGAGGAGGGAGCCCCTGTAAGGATGGGCCGGAGAGACAGCCTGGTACGGGGGGCTGCCACCGGAGGGCTGGTGCGTGGAGGGGGTGACGGATAGACCGGGCCGTGCAGGCGCACTGGAGCTCTTGAGCACCGAGCCTGCCCAACCTTACCCGGTTGAATGGTCCCGGTCGCCCTGCCAGTGCGGCGAGGTGGAATAGCCCGCACTGGGCTATGCAGGCGAACCGGGGACACCGTGCGCAAGGCTGGTGCCATGTAAGCCGGCCCAAGGAGACGCACTGGAGACCAGATGCGTAGAGCCGGCTTCATGGCACTTGGCTCGATGCCCACTCTAGCCCGGCCGATACGCGGAGCTGGAATGTACCGCACCGGGCTGTGCACCCGCACTGGGGACACCGTGCGCTCCACAGCATAACACGGTGCCTGCCCGGTCTCTCTAGCCCCCCGGTAACCACAGGAAGTTGGCTCAGGTCTCCTACCTGGCGTAGCCATACTCCCTGTTAGCCCCCCCCCAAGAAATTTTTGGGGCTGACTCTCAGGCTTCCATCCACGACGCCGCGCTGCCTCCTCATACCGGCGCCTCTCCGCTTTCGCCGCCTCCCGTTCTTCCTTGGGGCGGCGATATTCTCCTGGCTGAGCCCAGGGTCCTTTACCATCCAAATCTTCCTCCCATGTCCATTTCTCCAAATAGTGCAGCCTCTCCCACTGCTGCTGCTGCTGCTCCTGTTGCTGCTGCCTCTGTTGCTTCTCCTGCTGCTCCTCTTGCCGTTGCCCGTTACCACGCCGCTTGGTCCTGTTGGGGTGGGTGATTCTGTAATGACGTTCGTCTGTACGAGAGGCGGACCAAAGCGCAGCGTGGTTGTTTTGATTCATGTTTTTAATAAATGACTTCACATGAACAAACTAACAAAAACAAGAAATGTGAAAATGCAAACCAGTCCTATCCTGTGACAACAAACACAGTGACAGGAACAATCACCCACAAACACACAGTGAAACCCAGGCTACCTAAGTATGATTCTCAATCAGAGACAACTAATGACACCTGCCTCTGATTGAGAACCATACTAGGCCGAAAACATAGAAATGCCCCAAAACATAGAAAAACAAACATAGACTGCCCACCCAACTCACGCCCTGACCATACTAAATAAATACAAAACAACGGAAATAGAGGTCAGAACGTGACATTGACCCCATCCTCCCCAACTTTCAGTTTGACCCAATCCTCCCTAACTTTTAATCACACTTTCATCTTCTTATTTTTCTACTTCTCAGAATTGGTTCAATGAATCTCATGCTATTTGACGTGTTTCTACCTTTTTAACAATAACTATACACTCTAAAAATGTGTTGTTTAACAAGGGTTCTTCTCAGATCCTTGAAGTTCGTCAAAGAACCTTAGAGTTCTTGGCACTCAAAATGCCTCCCAAAAGGTTCTTCCAAGAACCCCATAGGAGGTGGGGTTCATCGAGGAACCTCTTTAGTTGGTGGGGGTTCTTGGAGGGTCTTATTTGCCCAACTGAAACACTTGGATTTGAATTTGAAAGGACAGAAGGAGCAGGGACTTAACTGACAAATGTAAAGATCTCAATGTAAGGTAAGGTTTGTCCATTGTATGATCTAAATGTATATTGTTCCATGATTATACCATCTATCTTTTCATATTTGTGCAAATATTTCATAACAAAAAATTGACACAATTCAATGGATATCAATCAACAAAAAGATAACAATATTTAGGCTATAAGAATATGTTGAAGAATAGCTGTGTTGTGTTATTATGTCTTATTGTTGTGTCATTATAGAGAAGGAACCTGGCAGTAAGCATTCAGTAGGAAGGTGTATACCATGTGTATCCTGTACATACACCAGCCATCAGACTGCCAAACACTTCATCAAACTACAACCCAGACTATATGCATAGACCCCTTTTTGTTGTTGTTGCACGGCCTCTATGCACACTCATCCATTGGACACTTTCACACTCATCCATTGGACACTTTCACACTCATCCATTGGACACTTTCACACTCATCCATTGGACACTTTCACACTCATCCATTGGACACTTTCACACTCATTCATTGGACACTTTCACACTCATTCATTGGACACTTTCACACTCATCCATTGGACACTTTATTGGACACTTTCACACTCATTGGACACTAACTCTGCACTGTTGGGAAAGGCCTCTCAAGTCAGAATTTCACAGTAAAGTCACACCTGTTATACTCAGCACGTGACAAATAAAATGTGATTTGATAAAAATTGACACGACTTTACTTTTCCTCTATGTAACCCTATCTATCTTCACCCTCCATTCCTCCTCTCTCTCTTTCCTTCCCCATCCCTCCCCCTCCATCCATCCTTCCCCCATTCATTCCCTCCCCCTCCCTTCATCTCCATTCCTCCATTCCTTCCCTCCCCCCTCCCTCCATCTCCGTTCCTCCATTCCATCTCTCTCCATCCCCATCCATCCCTCACTTACTCCTCCTCTTCTTCTCCATGCGTCTCTGTCGTTTCTCCTCCCTCCTTTTGGCCTCCTCCACTTCCTGGTTCTGTCTGCACTTGTGGAAGTTCTCCACCACCACGCCCACGAACATGTTGAGAACGAAGAAACTGACGATGAGGAGGAAGGAAATGAAGTACAGGAGCATCCACGGATTGTTGTTAATAGACGGCTAGAGGAGAGAGGGAGGGAGGGAGAGAGGAGAGAGAGAGGGAGGGAGAGAGAGAGAGAGGGAGGAGAGAGAGAGGGAGGGAGGGAGAGGGAGAGGGGGAGAGAGAGAGGGAGGAGAGAGAGAGGGAGGGAGAGAGGGAGGGAGGAGGATAGAGAGAGAGGGGGAGACAGAGGGGGAGAGAGAGAGGGAGATAGAAAGGGGGAGGGGGAGAGAGGGAGAGAGAGGGGGGAGGATAGAGCGAGAGGGAGAGGGGGAGAGGGAGGGACATAGAGAGAGGGAGGAAAGAGAGAGGGGGGAGGGGGAGAGAGAGGGGGAGGAAGGGAAGAGAGAGAGAGAGAGAGAGAGAGGGAGAGAGAGGGGGATGAGGATAGAGAGGAGGATGGGGAGAGAGGGGGAGGGGAGAAAGAGAGAGAGGAAGAGGAAGAGAGAGAGGGGAGGAGGAAAGAGATGTTAGTTCATTCAGGAAGGAGGAAGATCAGCATCCATAGGCTGAAAGGGAGAAGGGGAAGGAGGGGGAGGAGGGGAGTGGGAGAGGTGAGAGAGAGAGAGAGTAAATGGGCATGGGGGGAAAAGGGAGGAGAAGAGGTGAGGGGGAGAGATTGAAAAGCAAAAATGGATACGAAAGAGAGGTCAAAGGGCAAGCGAAAAAGAAGAAGCAAGGAGGAAGACATGTTCTGGTTTTCAATAAGGGACAACAGGAGAGTCAAAGAAATCTGCTGACTCATCCAACACATTATTTTCAGCAGGAAAACTTGTTTGCAGCCACTTTTCCAATCAATTGTTTTACAGTGTGAATATGTGTTTGTGAGTGAGTGAGTGAGTGAGTGAGTGAGTGAGTGAGTGAGTGAGTGAGTGAGTGAGTGAGTGAGTGAGTGTGTGTACGAGTGTGTATGTGTGCCCGTTTCTGTGTGGGAGTGTGCGTACGTGTTTTAATGTATACCAGTCTATGCCCACAGCGTCCAGTCCATGGTACATGACGTTGACCCAACTGTGTGTGTGTGTGTGTGTGTAGTGTGTGTGTGTGTGTGTGTGTGTGTGTGTGTGTGTGTGTGTGTGTGTGTGTGTGTGTGTGTGTGTGTGTGTGTGTGTGTGTGTGTGTAGGGCTGTGGCGGTCATGCAATTTTGTCAGCCAGTTATTGTCAAGCAGAAGACTTTCGGTCTCACAATAATTGAATGTTAATTAACATAAACACGTTTAGCTTGTTCAGGCCTCCACACATACTAGCCTCATACTAGCCTCATACTAGCCTCATACTAGCCTCATACAAGCCTCATACAAGCCTCATACAAGCCTCATACTAGCCTCATACTAGCCTCATACTAGCCTCATACTAGCCTCATACTAGTCTCATACTAGCCTCATACAAGCCTCATACTAGCCTCATACTAGCCTCATACTAGCCTCATACAAGTCTCATACTAGCCTCATACTAGCCTCATACTAGCCTCATACTAGCCTCATACAAGACTCATACTAGCCTCATACTAGCCTCATACTAGCCTCATACTAGCCTCATACTAGCCTCATACAAGCCTCATACTAGCCTCATACAAGCCTCATACTAGCCTCATACGAGCCTCATACTAGCCTCATACGAGCCTCATACTAGCCTCATACAAGCCTCATACTAGCCTCATACTAGCCTCATACAAGCCTCATACTAGCCTCATACTAGCCTCATACTAGCCTCATACTAGCCTCATACAAGCCTCATACTAGCCTCATACAAGCCTCATACTAGCCTCATACTAGCCTCATACTAACCTCATACTAGCCTCATACTAGCCTCATACTAGCCTCATACAAGCCTCATACTAGCCTCATACTAGCCTCATACTAGCCTCATACTAGCCTCATACTAGCCTCATACTAGCCTCATACTAGCCTCATACAAGCCTCATACTAGCCTCATACTAGCCTCATACTAGCCTCATACAAGCCTCATACTAGCCTCATACTAGCCTCATACAAGCCTCATACTAGCCTCATACAAGCCTCATACTAGCCTCATACTAGCCTCATACAAGTCTCATACTAGTAAGATATTATGTGTAGCTGAAGGTAATTATCAAAATATCAAAAATACCCTGCTACTAGGCTGTTCAAAATCAAACACAAACTCACTATAATTGCAGGCTAACTGAATTTGTTTAATTTAGACTATACCAATTATGTACCAAAGATATCTTAAATGTTTTTGTAATATGCGGTAGGTTATGTAATGTTAAACGACCTGATGGTGGTTAGAGGGACATCAGAGCCCTGAGTACCAGGCCGTTAGGACAACAGAGCCCTGAGTACCAGGCCGTTAGGACAACAGAGCCCTGAGTACCAGGCCGTTAGGACCTGATGGTGGTTAGAGGGACAACAGAGCCCTGAGTACCAGGCCGTTAGGACCTGATGGTGGTTAGAGGGACAACAGAGCCCTGAGTACCAGAGCGTTAGGACCTGATGGTAGTTAGTGAGCTGGGTCCAGAGTGCATAAGAGGAGATTACCGTGTAGAATTTGGCGGTCATGACTCATGACTGCTGGTGTGGCGGCAATATGGTCACTGCAACAGCCCTGTGTGTGTTCTACAGTACCTGTTGGTCTATGCCCACAGCATCCAGACCATGGTACATGATGTTGACCCAGCCGTCTTTAGATGCCAGCACAAACAGAGACATCAGAGCCTGGAGGAGACAGAAACACAGTCTGTTTATTTACCAGACAGACAGTTAGTCGGTGATTTATGAACCCGACACCTCTAGAGACTCAGTGTCTCATGATAAGGACTCTCTGTCTCTCACACACTTTTAAAAATATGTTTCTTTAACATTCCACAAACACTATTCATACACACTTCACAAACCGTCCCCTACCTGTCTACCTCTCTCTCTCTGTCCATATCCATTCACACACCCCACCCTGCCCCCTCCTACCTGTCTAACTCTCTCTCTCTGTCCATATCCATTCACACACACCAACCTTTACACACCGCCCTGCCCCTCCTACCTGTCTAACTCTCTCTCTCTGTCCATATCCAGTCACACACACTGCCCTGCCCCCTCCTACCTGTCTAACTCTCTCTCTCTGTCCATATCCATTCACACACACCTCCCTTCCCCCTCCTACCTGTCTAACTCTCTCTCTCTGTCCATATCCATTCACACACACCAACCTTTACACACCGCCCTGCCCCTCCTACCTGTCTAACTCTCTCTTTCTGTCCATATCCATTCACACACACCTCCCTGCCCCTCCTACCTGTCTAACTCTCTCTGTCCATATCCATTCACACACACCACCCTGCCCCCTCCTACCTGTCTAACTCTCTCTCTCTCTGTCCATATCCATTCACACACACCTCCCTGCCCCCTCCTACCTGTCTAACTCTCTCTCTGTGTCCATATCCATTCACACACCACCCTGCCCCCTCCTACCTGTCTAACTCTCTCTCTGTCCATATCCATTCACACACACCTCCCTGCCCCTCCTACCTGTCTAACTCTCTCTCTGTCCATATCCATTCACACACACCTCCCTGCCCCCTCCTACCTGTCTAACTCTCTCTCTGTCCATATCCATTCACACACACCTCCCTGCCCCTCCTACCTGTCTAACTCTCTCTCTCTGTCCATATCCATTCACACACACCTCCCTGCCCCTCCTACCTGTCTAACTCTCTCTCTCTCTGTCTATATCCATTCACACACCCCACCCTGCCCCCTCCTACCTGTCCCAGGTTATCAAAGTTGTATTTGTGGTGAACCCATCTGTAGTTAGCCTGGAGACAGTCAGACTTGTTGGTGATGTTCTTCACCTCTAGACCCAGGCAGTAGTAAAACTTCCCCTTGAACAGCTGAGAGGGGACAACAGGACAGTTAGTCTGCTTATGTATACCCGTGATATGGGTTATAAGTGCATTATAAGGCCACATGACACTTCATAAGACATTGGTCGTAAAACTTCCCTTTGAACAACTGAGGGAACAATACAAGACATGAACCAATGTTAAGAACACACACAGTGAAAGACATGAACCAATGTTAAAAACACACACAGTGAAAGACATGCGCATAAAAGCCCCGTTGAGGATGAAAGAAGACAATCCCTTGTGTTCGGCTACTCCACTTCTCTCTTCTCCTCTGAGATCTACTCAGCATGGAACAATACATTACAGTTAGATTCAGATTTCACATTCACAACATATTTATTGTCCTTCAAGGTTCCATCAAAAACAGTTAGTCTTCTCCTTCAACTCGGTTGATTCATTTTGACGACAACAACACATCCGAGGAGATCAGTCAACAACAGAAGAGATGTTTAAGTGATGAGATAATTAGGGAGTATGTGAACAGTGTACATAACACTGTTTTTAGAAAGCATAGGAAGACAGACAGACAGACAGACAGACAGACAGACAGACAGACAGACAGACAGACAGACAGACAGACAGACAGACAGACAGACAGACAGACAGACAGACAGACAGAGGCAGACAGGCAGACAGTATGGATTCTCTTCCTGAGTGACATGTTATCACAGTTCAATCAGACTAGTCTTATCAGAGAGAAAAGACACATCAGAGAAACAGCACAATAACACACCTCAGATGGACTGAGAGGATAAAAACGGGAAGAAGAGAAAGAGAGAATAATGAAGAGTGAAGATAAAAGAGAATAAGTTCAATAAGAAATCAACAGACAGAAAGTCCAATCAAATCACATGCTCCTTCACCTTCACAAACATCATAAACACAGTCAGATGTGAGGAGAAATGGACAACACAGCACATTTCTGTTATGAAGTATAATAAACTGGACTTATACAATAACTAACTACTGTTATGAAGTATAATATACTGGACTTATACAATAACTAACTACTGTTATGAAGTATAATATACTGGACTTATACAATAACTAACTACTGTTATGAGTTACAATAAAACTGGACTTATACAATAACTAACTACTGTTATGAAGTATAATATACTGGACTTATACAATAACTAACTACTGTTATGAGTTACAATAAAACTGGACTTATACAATAACTAACTACTGTTATGAGTTACAATAAAACTGGACTTATACAATAACTAACTACTGTTATGAGTTACAATAAAACTGGACTTATACAATAACTAACTACTGTTATGAAGTATAATATACTGGACTTATACAATAACTAACTACTGTTATGAAGTATAATACACTGGACTTATACAATAACTAACTACTGTTATGAAGTATAATAAACTGGACTTATACAATAACTAACTACTGTTATGAAGTACAATATACTGGACTTATACAATAACTAACTACTGTTATGAAGTATAATATACTGGACTTATACAATAACTAACTGCTGTTATGAGTTACAATAAAACTGGACTTATACAATAACTAACTACTGTTATGAAGTATAATATACTGGACTTATACAATAACTAACTACTGTTATGAGTTACAGTAAAACTGGACTTACACAATAACTAACTACTGTTATGAAGTATAATAAACTGGACTTATACAATAACTAACTACTGTTATGAGTTACAATAAAACTGGACTTATACAATAACTAACTACTGTTATGAAGTATAATATACTGGACTTATACAATAACTAACTACTGTTATGAGTTACAATAAAACTGGACTTATACAATAACTAACTACTGTTATGAAGTATAATATACTGGACTTATACAATAACTAACTACTGTTATGAGTTACAATAAAACTGGACTTATACAATAACTAACTACTGTTATGAAGTATAATATACTGGACTTATACAATAACTAACTGCTGTTATGAGTTACAATAAAACTGGACTTATACAATAACTAACTACTGTTATGAAGTATAATATACTGGACTTATACAATAACTAACTACTGTTATGAAGTATAATAAACTGGACTTATACAATAACTAACTACTGTTATGAAGTATAATATACTGGACTTATACAATAACTAACTACTGTTATGAAGTATAATAAACTGGACTTATACAATAACTAACTACTGTTATAAAGTATAATATACTGGACTTATACAATAACTAACTACTGTTATGAAGTATAATAAACTGGACTTATACAATAACTAACTGCTGTTATGAAGTATAATATACTGGACTTATACAATAACTAACTACTGTTATGAAGTATAATAAACTGGACTTATACAATAACTAACTACTGTTATGAAGTATAATATACTGGACTTATACAATAACTAACTACTGTTATAAAGTATAATATACTGGACTTATACAATAACTAACTACTGTTATGAAGTATAATATACTGGACTTATACAATAACTAACTACTGTTATGAAGTATAATACACTGGACTTATACAATAACTAACTACTGTTATGAAGTATAATATACTGGACTTATACAATAACTAACTACTGTTATGAAGTATAATATACTGGACTTATACAATAACTAACTACTGTTATGAAGTATAATACACTGGACTTATACAATAACTAACTACTGTTATGAAGTATAATATACTGGACTTATACAATAACTAACTGCTGTTATGAAGTATAATATACTGGACTTATACAATAACTAACTACTGTTATGAGTTACAATAAAACTGGACTTATACAATAACTAACTACTGTTATGAAGTATAATATACTGGACTTATACAATAACTAACTACTGTTATGAGTTACAATAAAACTGGACTTATACAATAACTAACTGCTGTTATGAGTTACAATAAAACTGGACTTATACAATAACTAACTACTGTTATGAAGTATAATATACTGGACTTATACAATAACTAACTACTGTTATGAAGTATAATAAACTGGACTTATACAATAACTAACTGCTGTTATGAAGTATAATATACTGGACTTATACAATAACTAACTGCTGTTATGAAGTATAATATACTGGACTTATACAATAACTAACTACTGTTATGAAGTATAATATACTGGACTTATACAATAACTAACTGCTGTTATGAAGTATAATAAACTGGACTTATACAATAACTAACTACTGTTATGAAGTATAATATACTGGACTTATACAATAACTAACTACTGTTATGAGTTACAATAAAACTGGACTTATACAATAACTAACTACTGTTATGAGTTACAATAAAACTGGACTTATACAATAACTAACTACTGTTATGAAGTATAATAAACTGGACTTATACAATAACTAACTACTGTTATGAGTTACAATAAAACTGGACTTATACAATAACTAACTACTGTTATGAAGTATAATATACTGGACTTATACAATAACTAACTACTGTTATGAGTTACAATAAAACTGGACTTATACAATAACTAACTGCTGTTATGAAGTATAATAAACTGGACTTATACAATAACTAACTACTGTTATGAAGTATAATAAACTGGACTTATACAATAACTAACTACTGTTATGAGTTACAATAAAACTGGACTTATACAATAACTAACTACTGTTATGAGTTACAATAAAACTGGACTTATACAATAACTAACTGCTGTTATGAAGTATAATAAACTGGACTTATACAATAACTAACTACTGTTATGAAGTATAATATACTGGACTTATACAATAACTAACTGCTGTTATGAAGTATAATATACTGGACTTATACAATAACTAACTACTGTTATGAGTTACAATAAAACTGGACTTATACAATAACTAACTACTGTTATGAGTTACAATAAAACTGGACTTATACAATAACTAACTACTGTTATGAAGTATAATATACTGGACTTATACAATAACTAACTACTGTTATGAGTTACAATAAAACTGGACTTATACAATAACTAACTACTGTTATGAAGTATAATATACTGGACTTATACAATAACTAACTACTGTTATGAGTTACAATAAAACTGGACTTATACAATAACTAACTACTGTTATGAGTTACAATAAAACTGGACTTATACAATAACTAACTGCTGTTATGAAGTATAATAAACTGGACTTATACAATAACTAACTACTGTTATGAAGTATAATAAACTGGACTTATACAATAACTAACTGCTGTTATGAAGTATAATATACTGGACTTATACAATAACTAACTACTGTTATGAGTTACAATAAAACTGGACTTATACAATAACTAACTACTGTTATGAAGTATAATACACTGGACTTATACAATAACTAACTACTGTTATGAAGTATAATATACTGGACTTATACAATAACTAACTACTGTTATGAAGTATAATACACTGGACTTATACAATAACTAACTGCTGTTATGAAGTATAATATACTGGACTTATACAATAACTAACTACTGTTATGAAGTATAATATACTGGACTTATACAATAACTAACTGCTGTTATGAAGTATAATATACTGGACTTATACAATAACTAACTACTGTTATGAAGTATAATAAACTGGACTTATACAATAACTAACTGCTGTTATGAAGTATAATATACTGGACTTATACAATAACTAACTACTGTTATGAAGTATAATATACTGGACTTATACAATAACTAACTACTGTTATGAGTTACAATAAAACTGGACTTATACAATAACTAACTACTGTTATGAAGTATAATATACTGGACTTATACAATAACTAACTGCTGTTATGAGTTACAATAAAACTGGACTTATACAATAACTAACTACTGTTATGAAGTATAATATACTGGACTTATACAATAACTAACTACTGTTATGAGTTACAATAAAACTGGACTTATACAATAACTAACTACTGTTATGAGTTACAATACAACTGGACTTATACAATAACTAACTACTGTTATGAAGTATAATATACTGGACTTATACAATAACTAACTACTGTTATGAGTTACAATAAAACTGGACTTATACAATAACTAACTGCTGTTATGAAGTATAATACACTGGACTTATACAATAACTAACTACTGTTATGAGTTACAATAAAACTGGACTTATACAATAACTAACTACTGTTATGAGTTACAATAAAACTGGACTTATACAATAACTAACTACTGTTATGAAGTATAATATACTGGACTTATACAATAACTAACTACTGTTATGAAGTATAATAAACTGGACTTATACAATAACTAACTGCTGTTATGAAGTATAATATACTGGACTTATACAATAACTAACTGCTGTTATGAAGTATAATATACTGGACTTATACAATAACTAACTACTGTTATGAAGTATAATATACTGGACTTATACAATAACTAACTGCTGTTATGAAGTATAATAAACTGGACTTATACAATAACTAACTACTGTTATGAAGTATAATATACTGGACTTATACAATAACTAACTACTGTTATGAGTTACAATAAAACTGGACTTATACAATAACTAACTACTGTTATGAGTTACAATAAAACTGGACTTATACAATAACTAACTACTGTTATGAAGTATAATAAACTGGACTTATACAATAACTAACTACTGTTATGAGTTACAATAAAACTGGACTTATACAATAACTAACTACTGTTATGAAGTATAATATACTGGACTTATACAATAACTAACTACTGTTATGAGTTACAATAAAACTGGACTTATACAATAACTAACTGCTGTTATGAAGTATAATAAACTGGACTTATACAATAACTAACTACTGTTATGAAGTATAATAAACTGGACTTATACAATAACTAACTACTGTTATGAGTTACAATAAAACTGGACTTATACAATAACTAACTACTGTTATGAGTTACAATAAAACTGGACTTATACAATAACTAACTGCTGTTATGAAGTATAATAAACTGGACTTATACAATAACTAACTACTGTTATGAAGTATAATATACTGGACTTATACAATAACTAACTGCTGTTATGAAGTATAATATACTGGACTTATACAATAACTAACTACTGTTATGAGTTACAATAAAACTGGACTTATACAATAACTAACTACTGTTATGAGTTACAATAAAACTGGACTTATACAATAACTAACTACTGTTATGAAGTATAATATACTGGACTTATACAATAACTAACTACTGTTATGAGTTACAATAAAACTGGACTTATACAATAACTAACTACTGTTATGAAGTATAATATACTGGACTTATACAATAACTAACTACTGTTATGAGTTACAATAAAACTGGACTTATACAATAACTAACTACTGTTATGAGTTACAATAAAACTGGACTTATACAATAACTAACTGCTGTTATGAAGTATAATAAACTGGACTTATACAATAACTAACTACTGTTATGAAGTATAATAAACTGGACTTATACAATAACTAACTGCTGTTATGAAGTATAATATACTGGACTTATACAATAACTAACTACTGTTATGAGTTACAATAAAACTGGACTTATACAATAACTAACTACTGTTATGAAGTATAATACACTGGACTTATACAATAACTAACTACTGTTATGAAGTATAATATACTGGACTTATACAATAACTAACTACTGTTATGAAGTATAATACACTGGACTTATACAATAACTAACTGCTGTTATGAAGTATAATATACTGGACTTATACAATAACTAACTACTGTTATGAAGTATAATATACTGGACTTATACAATAACTAACTGCTGTTATGAAGTATAATATACTGGACTTATACAATAACTAACTACTGTTATGAAGTATAATAAACTGGACTTATACAATAACTAACTGCAGTTATGAAGTATAATATACTGGACTTATACAATAACTAACTACTGTTATGAAGTATAATATACTGGACTTATACAATAACTAACTACTGTTATGAGTTACAATAAAACTGGACTTATACAATAACTAACTACTGTTATGAAGTATAATATACTGGACTTATACAATAACTAACTGCTGTTATGAGTTACAATAAAACTGGACTTATACAATAACTAACTACTGTTATGAAGTATAATATACTGGACTTATACAATAACTAACTACTGTTATGAGTTACAATAAAACTGGACTTATACAATAACTAACTACTGTTATGAGTTACAATACAACTGGACTTATACAATAACTAACTACTGTTATGAAGTATAATATACTGGACTTATACAATAACTAACTACTGTTATGAGTTACAATAAAACTGGACTTATACAATAACTAACTGCTGTTATGAAGTATAATACACTGGACTTATACAATAACTAACTACTGTTATGAGTTACAATAAAACTGGACTTATACAATAACTAACTACTGTTATGAGTTACAATAAAACTGGACTTATACAATAACTAACTACTGTTATGAAGTATAATATACTGGACTTATACAATAACTAACTACTGTTATGAGTTACAATAAAACTTGACTTATACAATAACTAACTACTGTTATGAGTTACAATAAAACTGGACTTATACAATAACTAACTACTGTTATGAAGTATAATATACTGGACTTATACAATAACTAACTGCTGTTATGAGTTACAATAAAACTGGACTTATACAATAACTAACTACTGTTATGAAGTATAATATACTGGACTTATACAATAACTAACTACTGTTATGAGTTACAATAAAACTGGACTTATACAATAACTAACTGCTGTTATGAAGTACAATATACTGGACTTATACAATAACTAACTGCTGTTATGAAGTATAATAAACTGGACTTATACAATAACTAACTACTGTTATGAAGTATAATATACTGGACTTATACAATAACTAACTGCTGTTATGAAGTATAATAAAACTGGACTTATACAATAACTAACTGCTGTTATGAGTTACAATAAAACTGGACTTATACAATAACTAACTACTGTTATGAAGTACAATAAAACTGGACTTATACAATAACTAACTACTGTTATGAAGTATAATATACTGGACTTATACAATAACTAACTACTGTTATGAGTTACAATAAAACTGGACTTATACAATAACTAACTGCTGTTATGAGTTACAATAAAACTGGACTTATACAATAACTAACTACTGTTATAAAGAACAATAAAACTGGACTTATACAATAACTAACTACTGTTATGAAGTATAATATACTGGACTTATACAATAACTAACTGCTGTTATGAGTTACAATAAAACTGGACTTATACAATAACTAACTACTGTTATGAAGTATAATATACTGGACTTATACAATAACTAACTGCTGTTATGAGTTACAATAAAACTGGACTTATACAATAACTAACTACTGTTATGAAGTATAATATACTGGACTTATACAATAACTAACTACTGTTATGAGTTACAATAAAACTGGACTTATACAATAACTAACTGCTGTTATGAAGTACAATATACTGGACTTATACAATAACTAACTGCTGTTATGAAGTATAATAAACTGGACTTATACAATAACTAACTACTGTTATGAAGTATAATATACTGGACTTATACAATAACTAACTGCTGTTATGAGTTACAATAAAACTGGACTTATACAATAACTAACTACTGTTATGAAGTATAATATACTGGACTTATACAATAACTAACTACTGTTATGAGTTACAATAAAACTGGACTTATACAATAACTAACTGCTGTTATGAAGTACAATATACTGGACTTATACAATAACTAACTGCTGTTATGAAGTATAATAAACTGGACTTATACAATAACTAACTACTGTTATGAAGTATAATATACTGGACTTATACAATAACTAACTGCTGTTATGAAGTATAATAAAACTGGACTTATACAATAACTAACTGCTGTTATGAGTTACAATAAAACTGGACTTATACAATAACTAACTACTGTTATGAAGTACAATAAAACTGGACTTATACAATAACTAACTACTGTTATGAAGTATAATATACTGGACTTATACAATAACTAACTACTGTTATGAGTTACAATAAAACTGGACTTATACAATAACTAACTGCTGTTATGAGTTACAATAAAACTGGACTTATACAATAACTAACTACTGTTATAAAGAACAATAAAACTGGACTTATACAATAACTAACTACTGTTATGAAGTATAATATACTGGACTTATACAATAACTAACTGCTGTTATGAGTTACAATAAAACTGGACTTATACAATAACTAACTACTGTTATGAAGTATAATATACTGGACTTATACAATAACTAACTGCTGTTATGAGTTACAATAAAACTGGACTTATACAATAACTAACTACTGTTATGAAGTATAATATACTGGACTTATACAATAACTAACTACTGTTATGAGTTACAATAAAACTGGACTTATACAATAACTAACTGCTGTTATGAAGTACAATATACTGGACTTATACAATAACTAACTGCTGTTATGAAGTATAATAAACTGGACTTATACAATAACTAACTACTGTTATGAAGTATAATATACTGGACTTATACAATAACTAACTGCTGTTATGAAGTATAATAAAACTGGACTTATACAATAACTAACTGCTGTTATGAGTTACAATAAAACTGGACTTATACAATAACTAACTACTGTTATGAAGTACAATAAAACTGGACTTATACAATAACTAACTACTGTTATGAAGTATAATATACTGGACTTATACAATAACTAACTACTGTTATGAGTTACAATAAAACTGGACTTATACAATAACTAACTGCTGTTATGAGTTACAATAAAACTGGACTTATACAATAACTAACTACTGTTATAAAGAACAATAAAACTGGACTTATACAATAACTAACTACTGTTATGAAGTATAATATACTGGACTTATACAATAACTAACTGCTGTTATGAGTTACAATAAAACTGGACTTATACAATAACTAACTACTGTTATGAAGTATAATATACTGGACTTATACAATAACTAACTACTGTTATGAGTTACAGTAAAACTGGACTTATACAATAACTAACTACTGTTATGAAGTATAATAAAACTGGACTTATACAATAACTAACTACTGTTATGAAGTACAATAAAACTGGACTTATACAATAACTAACTACTGTTATGAAGTATAATATACTGGACTTATACAATAACTAACTACTGTTATGAGTTACAATAAAACTGGACTTATACAATAACTAACTACTGTTATGAAGTATAATAAACTGGACTTATACAATAACTAACTGCTGTTATGAGTTACAATAAAACTGGACTTATACAATAACTAACTACTGTTATGAGTTACAATAAAACTGGACTTATACAATAACTAACTGCTGTTATGAGTTACAATAAAACTGGACTTATACAATAACTAACTACTGTTATGAAGTATAATATACTGGACTTATACAATAACTAACTACTGTTATGAGTTACAATAAAACTGGACTTATACAATAACTAACTACTGTTATGAAGTATAATAAACTGGACTTATACAATAACTAACTACTGTTATGAAGTATAATAAAACTGGACTTATACAATAACTAACTGCTGTTATGAGTTACAATAAAACTGGACTTATACAATAACTAACTACTGTTATGAAGTACAATATACTGGACTTATACAATAACTAACTACTGTTATGAGTTACAATAAAACTGGACTTATACAATAACTAACTGCTGTTATGAAGTATAATATACTGGACTTATACAATAACTAACTACTGTTATGAAGTATAATAAACTGGACTTATACAATAACTAACTACTGTTATGAAGTATAATATACTGGACTTATACAATAACTAACTACTGTTATGAAGTATAATAAACTGGACTTATACAATAACTAACTACTGTTATGAGTTACAATAAAACTGGACTTATACAATAACTAACTACTGTTATGAAGTATAATATACTGGACTTATACAATAACTAACTACTGTTATGAAGTATAATAAACTGGACTTATACAATAACTAACTGCTGTTATGAAGTATAATATACTGGACTTATACAATAACTAACTACTGTTATAAAGTATAATATACTGGACTTATACAATAACTAACTACTGTTATGAAGTATAATATACTGGACTTATACAATAACTAACTACTGTTATGAAGTATAATATACTGGACTTATACAATAACTAACTACTGTTATAAAGTATAATATACTGGACTTATACAATAACTAACTACTGTTATGAAGTATAATATACTGGACTTATACAATAACTAACTACTGTTATGAAGTACAATAAAACTGGACTTATACAATAACTAACTACTGTTATGAAGTATAATATACTGGACTTATACAATAACTAACTACTGTTATGAGTTACAATAAAACTGGACTTATACAATAACTAACTGCTGTTATGAGTTACAATAAAACTGGACTTATACAATAACTAACTACTGTTATAAAGAACAATAAAACTGGACTTATACAATAACTAACTACTGTTATGAAGTATAATATACTGGACTTATACAATAACTAACTGCTGTTATGAGTTACAATAAAACTGGACTTATACAATAACTAACTACTGTTATGAAGTATAATATACTGGACTTATACAATAACTAACTGCTGTTATGAGTTACAATAAAACTGGACTTATACAATAACTAACTACTGTTATGAAGTATAATATACTGGACTTATACAATAACTAACTACTGTTATGAGTTACAATAAAACTGGACTTATACAATAACTAACTGCTGTTATGAAGTACAATATACTGGACTTATACAATAACTAACTGCTGTTATGAAGTATAATAAACTGGACTTATACAATAACTAACTACTGTTATGAAGTATAATATACTGGACTTATACAATAACTAACTGCTGTTATGAAGTATAATAAAACTGGACTTATACAATAACTAACTGCTGTTATGAGTTACAATAAAACTGGACTTATACAATAACTAACTACTGTTATGAAGTACAATAAAACTGGACTTATACAATAACTAACTACTGTTATGAAGTATAATATACTGGACTTATACAATAACTAACTACTGTTATGAGTTACAATAAAACTGGACTTATACAATAACTAACTGCTGTTATGAGTTACAATAAAACTGGACTTATACAATAACTAACTACTGTTATAAAGAACAATAAAACTGGACTTATACAATAACTAACTACTGTTATGAAGTATAATATACTGGACTTATACAATAACTAACTGCTGTTATGAGTTACAATAAAACTGGACTTATACAATAACTAACTACTGTTATGAAGTATAATATACTGGACTTATACAATAACTAACTACTGTTATGAGTTACAGTAAAACTGGACTTATACAATAACTAACTACTGTTATGAAGTATAATAAAACTGGACTTATACAATAACTAACTACTGTTATGAAGTACAATAAAACTGGACTTATACAATAACTAACTACTGTTATGAAGTATAATATACTGGACTTATACAATAACTAACTACTGTTATGAGTTACAATAAAACTGGACTTATACAATAACTAACTACTGTTATGAAGTATAATAAACTGGACTTATACAATAACTAACTGCTGTTATGAGTTACAATAAAACTGGACTTATACAATAACTAACTACTGTTATGAGTTACAATAAAACTGGACTTATACAATAACTAACTGCTGTTATGAGTTACAATAAAACTGGACTTATACAATAACTAACTACTGTTATGAAGTATAATATACTGGACTTATACAATAACTAACTACTGTTATGAGTTACAATAAAACTGGACTTATACAATAACTAACTACTGTTATGAAGTATAATAAACTGGACTTATACAATAACTAACTACTGTTATGAAGTATAATAAAACTGGACTTATACAATAACTAACTGCTGTTATGAGTTACAATAAAACTGGACTTATACAATAACTAACTACTGTTATGAAGTACAATATACTGGACTTATACAATAACTAACTACTGTTATGAGTTACAATAAAACTGGACTTATACAATAACTAACTGCTGTTATGAAGTATAATATACTGGACTTATACAATAACTAACTACTGTTATGAAGTATAATAAACTGGACTTATACAATAACTAACTACTGTTATGAAGTATAATATACTGGACTTATACAATAACTAACTACTGTTATGAAGTATAATAAACTGGACTTATACAATAACTAACTACTGTTATGAGTTACAATAAAACTGGACTTATACAATAACTAACTACTGTTATGAAGTATAATATACTGGACTTATACAATAACTAACTACTGTTATGAAGTATAATAAACTGGACTTATACAATAACTAACTGCTGTTATGAAGTATAATATACTGGACTTATACAATAACTAACTACTGTTATAAAGTATAATATACTGGACTTATACAATAACTAACTACTGTTATGAAGTATAATATACTGGACTTATACAATAACTAACTACTGTTATGAAGTATAATATACTGGACTTATACAATAACTAACTACTGTTATAAAGTATAATATACTGGACTTATACAATAACTAACTACTGTTATGAAGTATAATATACTGGACTTATACAATAACTAACTACTGTTATGAAGTATAATATACTGGACTTATACAATAACTAACTACTGTTATAAAGTATAATATACTGGACTTATACAATAACTAACTACTGTTATGAAGTACAATATACTGGACTTATACAATAACTAACTACTGTTATGAAGTATAATATACTGGACTTATACAATAACTAACTACTGTTATGAAGTATAATATACTGGACTTATACAATAACTAACTACTGTTATAAAGTATAATATACTGGACTTATACAATAACTAACTACTGTTATGAAGTACAATATACTGGACTTATACAATAACTAACTACTGTTATGAAGTATAATATACTGGACTTATACAATAACTAACTACTGTTATGAGTTACAATAAAACTGGACTTATACAATAACTAACTACTGTTATGAAGTATAATATACTGGACTTATACAATAACTAACTACTGTTATGAAGTATAATATACTGGACTTATACAATAACTAACTACTGTTATGAGTTACAATAAAACTGGACTTATACAATAACTAACTACTGTTATGAAGTATAATATACTGGACTTATACAATAACTAACTACTGTTATGAAGTACAATATACTGGACTTATACAATAACTAACTACTGTTATGAGTTACAATAAAACTGGACTTATACAATAACTAACTACTGTTATGAAGTATAATATACTGGACTTATACAATAACTAACTACTGTTATGAAGTATAATATACTGGACTTATACAATAACTAACTACTGTTATGAGTTACAATAAAACTGGACTTATACAATAACTAACTACTGTTATGAAGTATAATATACTGGACTTATACAATAACTAACTACTGTTATGAAGTACAATATACTGGACTTATACAATAACTAACTACTGTTATGAGTTACAATAAAACTGGACTTATACAATAACTAACTACTGTTATGAAGTATAATATACTGGACTTATACAATAACTAACTACTGTTATGAAGTACAATATACTGGACTTATACAATAACTAACTACTGTTATGAGTTACAATAAAACTGGACTTATACAATAACTAACTACTGTTATGAAGTATAATATACTGGACTTATACAATAACTAACTACTGTTATGAAGTACAATATACTGGACTTATACAATAACTAACTGCTGTTATGAGTTACAATAAAACTGGACTTATACAATAACTAACTACTGTTATAAAGTACAATAAAACTGGACTTATACAATAACTAACTACTGTTATGAAGTATAATAAACTGGACTTATACAATAACTAACTACTGTTATGAGTTACAATAAAACTGGACTTATACAATAACTAACTGCTGTTATGAGTTACAATAAAACTGGACTTATACAATAACTAACTACTGTTATGAGTTACAATAAAACTGGACTTATACAATAACTAACTACTGTTATGAAGTATAATATACTGGACTTATACAATAAATAACTACTGTTATGAGTTACAATAAAACTGGACTTATACAATAACTAACTACTGTTATGAAGTATAATATACTGGACTTATACAATAACTAACTACTGTTATGAGTTACAATAAAACTGGACTTATACAATAACTAACTACTGTTATGAAGTATAATATACTGGACTTATACAATAACTAACTACTGTTATGAAGTATAATATACTGGACTTATACAATAACTAACTACTGTTATGAGTTACAATAAAACTGGACTTATACAATAACTAACTACTGTTATGAAGTATAATATACTGGACTTATACAATAACTAACTACTGTTATGAAGTACAATATACTGGACTTATACAATAACTAACTACTGTTATGAGTTACAATAAAACTGGACTTATACAATAACTAACTACTGTTATGAAGTATAATATACTGGACTTATACAATAACTAACTACTGTTATGAAGTATAATATACTGGACTTAAACAATAACTAACTACTGTTATGAGTTACAATAAAACTGGACTTATACAATAACTAACTACTGTTATGAAGTATAATATACTGGACTTATACAATAACTAACTACTGTTATGAAGTACAATATACTGGACTTATACAATAACTAACTACTGTTATGAGTTACAATAAAACTGGACTTATACAATAACTAACTACTGTTATGAAGTATAATATACTGGACTTATACAATAACTAACTACTGTTATGAGTTACAATAAAACTGGACTTATACAATAACTAACTACTGTTATGAAGTATAATATACTGGACTTATACAATAACTAACTACTGTTATGAGTTACAATAAAACTGGACTTATACAATAACTAACTACTGTTATGAAGTATAATATACTGGACTTATACAATAACTAACTACTGTTATGAAGTATAATAAACTGGACTTATACAATAACTAACTACTGTTATGAAGTATAATAAAACTGGACTTATACAATAACTAACTGCTGTTATGAGTTACAATAAAACTGGACTTATACAATAACTAACTACTGTTATGAAGTACAATATACTGGACTTATACAATAACTAACTACTGTTATGAGTTACAATAAAACTGGACTTATACAATAACTAACTGCTGTTATGAAGTATAATATACTGGACTTATACAATAACTAACTACTGTTATGAAGTATAATAAACTGGACTTATACAATAACTAACTACTGTTATGAAGTATAATATACTGGACTTATACAATAACTAACTACTGTTATGAAGTATAATAAACTGGACTTATACAATAACTAACTACTGTTATGAGTTACAATAAAACTGGACTTATACAATAACTAACTACTGTTATGAAGTATAATATACTGGACTTATACAATAACTAACTACTGTTATGAAGTATAATAAACTGGACTTATACAATAACTAACTGCTGTTATGAAGTATAATATACTGGACTTATACAATAACTAACTACTGTTATAAAGTATAATATACTGGACTTATACAATAACTAACTACTGTTATGAAGTATAATATACTGGACTTATACAATAACTAACTACTGTTATGAAGTATAATATACTGGACTTATACAATAACTAACTACTGTTATAAAGTATAATATACTGGACTTATACAATAACTAACTACTGTTATGAAGTATAATATACTGGACTTATACAATAACTAACTACTGTTATGAAGTATAATATACTGGACTTATACAATAACTAACTACTGTTATAAAGTATAATATACTGGACTTATACAATAACTAACTACTGTTATGAAGTACAATATACTGGACTTATACAATAACTAACTACTGTTATGAAGTATAATATACTGGACTTATACAATAACTAACTACTGTTATGAAGTATAATATACTGGACTTATACAATGACTAACTACTGTTATAAAGTATAATATACTGGACTTATACAATAACTAACTACTGTTATGAAGTACAATATACTGGACTTATACAATAACTAACTACTGTTATGAAGTATAATATACTGGACTTATACAATAACTAACTACTGTTATGAGTTACAATAAAACTGGACTTATACAATAACTAACTACTGTTATGAAGTATAATATACTGGACTTATACAATAACTAACTACTGTTATGAAGTATAATATACTGGACTTATACAATAACTAACTACTGTTATGAGTTACAATAAAACTGGACTTATACAATAACTAACTACTGTTATGAAGTATAATATACTGGACTTATACAATAACTAACTACTGTTATGAAGTACAATATACTGGACTTATACAATAACTAACTACTGTTATGAGTTACAATAAAACTGGACTTATACAATAACTAACTACTGTTATGAAGTATAATATACTGGACTTATACAATAACTAACTACTGTTATGAAGTATAATATACTGGACTTATACAATAACTAACTACTGTTATGAGTTACAATAAAACTGGACTTATACAATAACTAACTACTGTTATGAAGTATAATATACTGGACTTATACAATAACTAACTACTGTTATGAAGTACAATATACTGGACTTATACAATAACTAACTACTGTTATGAGTTACAATAAAACTGGACTTATACAATAACTAACTACTGTTATGAAGTATAATATACTGGACTTATACAATAACTAACTACTGTTATGAAGTACAATATACTGGACTTATACAATAACTAACTGCTGTTATGAGTTACAATAAAACTGGACTTATACAATAACTAACTACTGTTATAAAGTACAATAAAACTGGACTTATACAATAACTAACTACTGTTATGAAGTATAATAAACTGGACTTATACAATAACTAACTACTGTTATGAGTTACAATAAAACTGGACTTATACAATAACTAACTGCTGTTATGAGTTACAATAAAACTGGACTTATACAATAACTAACTACTGTTATGAGTTACAATAAAACTGGACTTATACAATAACTAACTACTGTTATGAAGTATAATATACTGGACTTATACAATAACTAACTACTGTTATGAGTTACAATAAAACTGGACTTATACAATAACTAACTACTGTTATGAAGTATAATATACTGGACTTATACAATAACTAACTACTGTTATGAGTTACAATAAAACTGGACTTATACAATAACTAACTACTGTTATGAAGTATAATATACTGGACTTATACAATAACTAACTACTGTTATGAAGTATAATATACTGGACTTATACAATAACTAACTACTGTTATGAGTTACAATAAAACTGGACTTATACAATAACTAACTACTGTTATGAAGTATAATATACTGGACTTATACAATAACTAACTACTGTTATGAAGTACAATATACTGGACTTATACAATAACTAACTACTGTTATGAGTTACAATAAAACTGGACTTATACAATAACTAACTACTGTTATGAAGTATAATATACTGGACTTATACAATAACTAACTACTGTTATGAAGTATAATATACTGGACTTAAACAATAACTAACTACTGTTATGAGTTACAATAAAACTGGACTTATACAATAACTAACTACTGTTATGAAGTATAATATACTGGACTTATACAATAACTAACTACTGTTATGAAGTACAATATACTGGACTTATACAATAACTAACTACTGTTATGAGTTACAATAAAACTGGACTTATACAATAACTAACTACTGTTATGAAGTATCATATACTGGACTTATACAATAACTAACTACTGTTATGAAGTACAATATACTGGACTTATACAATAACTAACTGCTGTTATGAGTTACAATAAAACTGGACTTATACAATAACTAACTACTGTTATAAAGTACAATAAAACTGGACTTATACAATAACTAACTACTGTTATGAAGTATAATAAACTGGACTTATACAATAACTAACTACTGTTATGAGTTACAATAAAACTGGACTTATACAATAACTAACTGCTGTTATGAGTTACAATAAAACTGGACTTATACAATAACTAACTACTGTTATGAGTTACAATAAAACTGGACTTATACAATAACTAACTACTGTTATGAAGTATAATATACTGGACTTATACAATAACTAACTACTGTTATGAGTTACAATAAAACTGGACTTATACAATAACTAACTACTGTTATGAAGTATAATATACTGGACTTATACAATAACTAACTACTGTTATGAGTTACAATAAAACTGGACTTATACAATAACTAACTACTGTTATGAGTTACAATAAAACTGGACTTATACAATAACTAACTGCTGTTATGAAGTATAATATACTGGACTTATACAATAACTAACTACTGTTATGAGTTACAATAAAACTTGACTTATACAATAACTAACTACTGTTATGAAGTATAATATACTGGACTTATACAAAAACTAACTGCTGTTATGAAGTACAATAAAACTGGACTTATACAATAACTAACTGCTGTTATGAAGTATAATATACTGGACTTATACAATAACTAACTACTGTTATGAAGTATAATAAACTGGACTTATACAATAACTAACTACTGTTATGAGTTACAATAAAACTGGACTTATACAATAACTAACTACTGTTATAAAGTACAATAAAACTGGACTTATACAATAACTAACTGCTGTTATGAAGTATAATATACTGGACTTATACAATAACTAACTACTGTTATGAGTTACAATAAAACTGGACTTATACAATAACTAACTACTGTTATGAAGTATAATACACTGGACTTATACAATAACTAACTACTGTTATGAAGTAT
Organism: Oncorhynchus mykiss; assembly: GCF_057628025.1. Lineage (NCBI taxonomy): Eukaryota > Metazoa > Chordata > Actinopteri > Salmoniformes > Salmonidae > Oncorhynchus > Oncorhynchus mykiss. The sequence continues at coordinate 18,212,750 of NC_143034.1, read as the reverse complement.
AATATACTGGACTTATACAATAACTAACTGCTGTTATGAAGTATAATATACTGGACTTATACAATAACTAACTGCTGTTATGAAGTATAATATACTGGACTTATACAATAACTAACTGCTGTTATGAGTTACAATAAAACTGGACTTATACAATAACTAACTACTGTTATGAGTTACAATAAAACTGGACTTATACAATAACTAACTGCTGTTATGAGTTACAATAAAACTGGACTTATACAATAACTAACTACTGTTATGAGTTACAATAAAACTGGACTTATACAATAACTAACTGCTGTTATGAAGTATAATATACTGGACTTATACAATAACTAACTACTGTTATGAGTTACAATAAAACTGGACTTATACAATAACTAACTACTGTTATGAGTTACAATAAAACTGGACTTATACAATAACTAACTACTGTTATGAAGTATAATATACTGGACTTATACAATAACTAACTACTGTTATGAGTTACAATAAAACTGGACTTATACAATAACTAACTACTGTTATGAAGTATAATATACTGGACTTATACAATAACTAACTACTGTTATGAGTTACAATAAAACTGGACTTATACAATAACTAACTACTGTTATGAGTTACAATAAAACTGGACTTATACAATAACTAACTACTGTTATGAAGTATAATATACTGGACTTATACAATAACTAACTGCTGTTATGAAGTATAATATACTGGACTTATACAATAACTAACTGCTGTTATGAAGTATAATATACTGGACTTATACAATAACTAACTACTGTTATGAAGTATAATATACTGGACTTATACAATAACTAACTGCTGTTATGAAGTATAATATACTGGACTTATACAATAACTAACTACTGTTATGAAGTATAATATACTGGACTTATACAATAACTAACTGCTGTTATGAAGTATAATATACTGGACTTATACAATAACTAACTACTGTTATGAAGTATAATATACTGGACTTATACAATAACTAACTACTGTTATGAAGTATAATATACTGGACTTATACAATAACTAACTACTGTTATGAGTTACAATAAAACTGGACTTATACAATAACTAACTACTGTTATGAGTTACAATAAAACTGGACTTATACAATAACTAACTACTGTTATGAAGTATAATACACTGGACTTATACAATAACTAACTACTGTTATGAAGTATAATATACTGGACTTATACAATAACTAACTGCTGTTATGAAGTATAATATACTGGACTTATACAATAACTAACTGCTGTTATGAGTTACAATAAAACTGGACTTATACAATAACTAACTACTGTTATGAAGTATAATACACTGGACTTATACAATAACTAACTACTGTTATGAAGTATAATATACTGGACTTATACAATAACTAACTACTGTTATGAAGTATAATATACTGGACTTATACAATAACTAACTACTGTTATGAAGTACAATATACTGGACTTATACAATAACTAACTACTGTTATGAAGTATAATATACTGGACTTATACAATAACTAACTACTGTTATGAGTTACAATAAAACTGGACTTATACAATAACTAACTGCTGTTATGAAGTATAATATACTGGACTTATACAATAACTAACTGCTGTTATGAGTTACAATAAAACTGGACTTATACAATAACTAACTACTGTTATGAAGTATAATACACTGGACTTATACAATAACTAACTACTGTTATGAAGTATAATATACTGGACTTATACAATAACTAACTGCTGTTATAAAGTATAATATACTGGACTTATACAATAACTAACTACTGTTATGAGTTACAATAAAACTGGACTTATACAATAACTAACTGCTGTTATGAAGTATAATATACTGGACTTATACAATAACTAACTGCTGTTATGAGTTACAATAAAACTGGACTTATACAATAACTAACTACTGTTATGAAGTATAATACACTGGACTTATACAATAACTAACTACTGTTATGAAGTATAATATACTGGACTTATACAATAACTAACTACTGTTATGAAGTATAATATACTGGACTTATACAATAACTAACTACTGTTATGAAGTATAATATACTGGACTTATACAATAACTAACTACTGTTATGAGTTACAATAAAACTGGACTTATACAATAACTAACTGCTGTTATGAAGTATAATATACTGGACTTATACAATAACTAACTGCTGTTATGAAGTATAATATACTGGACTTATACAATAACTAACTGCTGTTATGAAGTATAATATACTGGACTTATACAATAACTAACTGCTGTTATGAAGTATAATGTACTGGTCTTATACAATAACTAACTACTGTTATGAGTTACAATAAAACTGGACTTATACAATAACTAACTACTGTTATGAGTTACAATAAAACTGGACTTATACAATAACTAACTGCTGTTATGAAGTATAATATACTGGACTTATACAATAACTAACTGCTGTTATGAAGTATAATATACTGGACTTATACAATAACTAACTACTGTTATGAGTTACAATAAAACTGGACTTATACAATAACTAACTGCTGTTATGAAGTATAATATACTGGACTTATACAATAACTAACTACTGTTATGAGTTACAATAAAACTGGACTTATACAATAACTAACTGCTGTTATGAAGTATAATATACTGGACTTATACAATAACTAACTGCTGTTATGAAGTATAATATACTGGACTTATACAATAACTAACTACTGTTATGAAGTATAATATACTGGACTTATACAATAACTAACTGCTGTTATGAAGTATAATATACTGGACTTATACAATAACTAACTACTGTTATGAGTTACAATAAAACTGGACTTATACAATAACTAACTACTGTTATGAAGTATAATATACTGGACTTATACAATAACTAACTACTGTTATGAAGTATAATATACTGGACTTATACAATAACTAACTGCTGTTATGAAGTATAATATACTGGACTTATACAATAACTAACTACTGTTATGAAGTATAATATACTGGACTTATACAATAACTAACTACTGTTATGAAGTATAATATACTGGACTTATACAATAACTAACTGCTGTTATGAAGTATAATATACTGGACTTATACAATAACTAACTACTGTTATGAAGTATAATATACTGGACTTATACAATAACTAACTACTGTTATGAAGTATAATATACTGGACTTATACAATAACTAACTACTGTTATGAGTTACAATAAAACTGGACTTATACAATAACTAACTACTGTTATGAGTTACAATAAAACTGGACTTATACAATAACTAACTACTGTTATGAAGTATAATACACTGGACTTATACAATAACTAACTACTGTTATGAAGTATAATATACTGGACTTATACAATAACTAACTGCTGTTATGAAGTATAATATACTGGACTTATACAATAACTAACTGCTGTTATGAGTTACAATAAAACTGGACTTATACAATAACTAACTACTGTTATGAAGTATAATACACTGGACTTATACAATAACTAACTACTGTTATGAAGTATAATATACTGGACTTATACAATAACTAACTACTGTTATGAAGTATAATATACTGGACTTATACAATAACTAACTACTGTTATGAAGTATAATATACTGGACTTATACAATAACTAACTACTGTTATGAGTTACAATAAAACTGGACTTATACAATAACTAACTGCTGTTATGAAGTATAATATACTGGACTTATACAATAACTAACTGCTGTTATGAGTTACAATAAAACTGGACTTATACAATAACTAACTACTGTTATGAAGTATAATACACTGGACTTATACAATAACTAACTACTGTTATGAAGTATAATATACTGGACTTATACAATAACTAACTACTGTTATGAGTTACAATAAAACTGGACTTATACAATAACTAACTACTGTTATGAGTTACAATAAAACTGGACTTATACAATAACTAACTGCTGTTATGAAGTATAATATACTGGACTTATACAATAACTAACTGCTGTTATGAGTTACAATAAAACTGGACTTATACAATAACTAACTACTGTTATGAAGTATAATATACTGGACTTATACAATAACTAACTACTGTTATGAGTTACAATAAAACTGGACTTATACAATAACTAACTACTGTTATGAGTTACAATAAAACTGGACTTATACAATAACTAACTACTGTTATGAAGTATAATATACTGGACTTATACAATAACTAACTACTGTTATGAGTTACAATAAAACTGGACTTATACAATAACTAACTACTGTTATGAGTTACAATAAAACTGGACTTATACAATAACTAACTACTGTTATGAAGTATAATATACTGGACTTATACAATAACTAACTGCTGTTATGAAGTATAATATACTGGACTTATACAATAACTAACTGCTGTTATGAAGTATAATATACTGGACTTATACAATAACTAACTACTGTTATGAAGTATAATATACTGGACTTATACAATAACTAACTGCTGTTATGAAGTATAATATACTGGACTTATACAATAACTAACTACTGTTATGAAGTATAATATACTGGACTTATACAATAACTAACTACTGTTATGAAGTATAATATACTGGACTTATACAATAACTAACTGCTGTTATGAAGTATAATATACTGGACTTATACAATAACTAACTACTGTTATGAAGTATAATATACTGGACTTATACAATAACTAACTACTGTTATGAAGTATAATATACTGGACTTATACAATAACTAACTACTGTTATGAGTTACAATAAAACTGGACTTATACAATAACTAACTACTGTTATGAGTTACAATAAAACTGGACTTATACAATAACTAACTACTGTTATGAAGTATAATACACTGGACTTATACAATAACTAACTACTGTTATGAAGTATAATATACTGGACTTATACAATAACTAACTGCTGTTATGAAGTATAATATACTGGACTTATACAATAACTAACTGCTGTTATGAGTTACAATAAAACTGGACTTATACAATAACTAACTACTGTTATGAAGTATAATACACTGGACTTATACAATAACTAACTACTGTTATGAAGTATAATATACTGGACTTATACAATAACTAACTACTGTTATGAAGTGTAATATACTGGACTTATACAATAACTAACTACTGTTATGAAGTACAATATACTGGACTTATACAATAACTAACTACTGTTATGAAGTATAATATACTGGACTTATACAATAACTAACTACTGTTATGAGTTACAATAAAACTGGACTTATACAATAACTAACTGCTGTTATGAAGTATAATATACTGGACTTATACAATAACTAACTGCTGTTATGAGTTACAATAAAACTGGACTTATACAATAACTAACTACTGTTATGAAGTATAATACACTGGACTTATACAATAACTAACTACTGTTATGAAGTATAATATACTGGACTTATACAATAACTAACTGCTGTTATAAAGTATAATATACTGGACTTATACAATAACTAACTACTGTTATGAGTTACAATAAAACTGGACTTATACAATAACTAACTGCTGTTATGAAGTATAATATACTGGACTTATACAATAACTAACTGCTGTTATGAGTTACAATAAAACTGGACTTATACAATAACTAACTACTGTTATGAAGTATAATACACTGGACTTATACAATAACTAACTACTGTTATGAAGTATAATATACTGGACTTATACAATAACTAACTACTGTTATGAAGTATAATATACTGGACTTATACAATAACTAACTACTGTTATGAAGTATAATATACTGGACTTATACAATAACTAACTACTGTTATGAGTTACAATAAAACTGGACTTATTCAATAACTAACTGCTGTTATGAAGTATAATATACTGGACTTATACAATAACTAACTGCTGTTATGAAGTATAATATACTGGACTTATACAATAACTAACTGCTGTTATGAAGTATAATATACTGGACTTATACAATAACTAACTGCTGTTATGAAGTATAATATACTGGACTTATACAATAACTAACTACTGTTATGAGTTACAATAAAACTGGACTTATACAATAACTAACTACTGTTATGAGTTACAATAAAACTGGACTTATACAATAACTAACTGCTGTTATGAAGTATAATATACTGGACTTATACAATAACTAACTGCTGTTATGAAGTATAATATACTGGACTTATACAATAACTAACTGCTGTTATGAAGTATAATATACTGGACTTATACAATAACTAACTGCTGTTATGAAGTATAATATACTGGACTTATACAATAACTAACTACTGTTATGAGTTACAATAAAACTGGACTTATACAATAACTAACTGCTGTTATGAAGTATAATATACTGGACTTATACAATAACTAACTACTGTTATGAGTTACAATAAAACTGGACTTATACAATAACTAACTGCTGTTATGAAGTATAATATACTGGACTTATACAATAACTAACTGCTGTTATGAAGTATAATATACTGGACTTATACAATAACTAACTACTGTTATGAAGTATAATATACTGGACTTATACAATAACTAACTGCTGTTATGAAGTATAATATACTGGACTTATACAATAACTAACTACTGTTATGAGTTACAATAAAACTGGACTTATACAATAACTAACTACTGTTATGAAGTATAATATACTGGACTTATACAATAACTAACTACTGTTATGAAGTATAATATACTGGACTTATACAATAACTAACTGCTGTTATGAAGTATAATATACTGGACTTATACAATAACTAACTACTGTTATGAAGTATAATATACTGGACTTATACAATAACTAACTACTGTTATGAAGTATAATATACTGGACTTATACAATAACTAACTGCTGTTATGAAGTATAATATACTGGACTTATACAATAACTAACTACTGTTATGAAGTATAATATACTGGACTTATACAATAACTAACTACTGTTATGAAGTATAATATACTGGACTTATACAATAACTAACTACTGTTATGAGTTACAATAAAACTGGACTTATACAATAACTAACTACTGTTATGAGTTACAATAAAACTGGACTTATACAATAACTAACTACTGTTATGAAGTATAATACACTGGACTTATACAATAACTAACTACTGTTATGAAGTATAATATACTGGACTTATACAATAACTAACTGCTGTTATGAAGTATAATATACTGGACTTATACAATAACTAACTGCTGTTATGAGTTACAATAAAACTGGACTTATACAATAACTAACTACTGTTATGAAGTATAATACACTGGACTTATACAATAACTAACTACTGTTATGAAGTATAATATACTGGACTTATACAATAACTAACTACTGTTATGAAGTATAATATACTGGACTTATACAATAACTAACTACTGTTATGAAGTATAATATACTGGACTTATACAATAACTAACTACTGTTATGAGTTACAATAAAACTGGACTTATACAATAACTAACTGCTGTTATGAAGTATAATATACTGGACTTATACAATAACTAACTGCTGTTATGAGTTACAATAAAACTGGACTTATACAATAACTAACTACTGTTATGAAGTATAATACACTGGACTTATACAATAACTAACTACTGTTATGAAGTATAATATACTGGACTTATACAATAACTAACTACTGTTATGAAGTATAATATACTGGACTTATACAATAACTAACTACTGTTATGAAGTATAATATACTGGACTTATACAATAACTAACTACTGTTATGAGTTACAATAAAACTGGACTTATACAATAACTAACTACTGTTATGAGTTACAATAAAACTGGACTTATACAATAACTAACTGCTGTTATGAAGTATAATATACTGGACTTATACAATAACTAACTGCTGTTATGAAGTATAATATACTGGACTTATACAATAACTAACTGCTGTTATGAAGTATAATATACTGGACTTATACAATAACTAACTGCTGTTATGAAGTATAATATACTGGACTTATACAATAACTAACTACTGTTATGAGTTACAATAAAACTGGACTTATACAATAACTAACTGCTGTTATGAAGTATAATATACTGGACTTATACAATAACTAACTACTGTTATGAGTTACAATAAAACTGGACTTATACAATAACTAACTGCTGTTATGAAGTATAATATACTGGACTTATACAATAACTAACTGCTGTTATGAAGTATAATATACTGGACTTATACAATAACTAACTACTGTTATGAAGTATAATATACTGGACTTATACAATAACTAACTGCTGTTATGAAGTATAATATACTGGACTTATACAATAACTAACTACTGTTATGAGTTACAATAAAACTGGACTTATACAATAACTAACTACTGTTATGAAGTATAATATACTGGACTTATACAATAACTAACTGCTGTTATGAGTTACAATAAAACTGGACTTATACAATAACTAACTACTGTTATGAGTTACAATAAAACTGGACTTATACAATAACTAACTGCTGTTATGAAGTATAATAAACTGGACTTATACAATAACTAACTACTGTTATGAAGTATAATATACTGGACTTATACAATAACTAACTACTGTTATGAGTTACAATAAAACTTGACTTATACAATAACTAACTACTGTTATGAGTTACAATAAAACTGGACTTATACAATAACTAACTACTGTTATGAAGTATAATATACTGGACTTATACAATAACTAACTACTGTTATGAGTTACAATAAAACTTGACTTATACAATAACTAACTACTGTTATGAGTTACAATAAAACTGGACTTATACAATAACTAACTACTGTTATAAAGTACAATAAAACTGGACTTATACAATAACTAACTACTGTTATGAAGTATAATATACTGGACTTATACAATAACTAACTACTGTTATGAGTTACAATAAAACTTGACTTATACAATAACTAACTACTGTTATGAAGTATAATATACTGGACTTATACAATAACTAACTACTGTTATGAGTTACAATAAAACTTGACTTATACAATAACTAACTACTGTTATAAAGTATAATAAACTGGACTTATACAATAACTAACTGCTGTTATGAAGTATAATAAACTGGACTTATACAATAACTAACTACTGTTATAAAGTACAATAAAACTGGACTTATACAATAACTAAATACTGTTATGAGTTACAATAAAACTGGACTTATACAATAACTAACTACTGTTATGAGTTACAATAAAACTTGACTTATACAATAACTAACTACTGTTATGAGTTACAATAAAACTGGACTTATACAATAACTAACTACTGTTATGAAGTATAATATACTGGACTTATACAATAACTAACTACTGTTATGAGTTACAATAAAACTGGACTTATACAATAACTAACTACTGTTATGAAGTATAATATACTGGACTTATACAATAACTAACTACTGTTATGAGTTACAATAAAACTTGACTTATACAATAACTAACTACTGTTATAAAGTTTAATAAACTGGACTTATACAATAACTAACTGCTGTTATGAAGTATAATAAACTGGACTTATACAATAACTAACTACTGTTATGAGTTACAATAAAACTGGACTTATACAATAACTAACTACTGTTATGAGTTACAATAAAACTGGACTTATACAATAACTAACTACTGTTATGAAGTATAATATACTGGACTTATACAATAACTAACTACTGTTATGAAGTATAATAAACTGGACTTATACAATAACTAACTGCTGTTATGAAGTACAATATACTGGACTTATACAATAACTAACTACTGTTATGAAGTATAATATACTGGACTTATACAATAACTAACTACTGTTATGAGTTACAATAAAACTGGACTTATACAATAACTAACTACTGTTATGAGTTACAATAAAACTGGACTTATACAATAACTAACTGCTGTTATGAAGTATAATAAAACTGGACTTATACAATAACTAACTGCTGTTATGAAGTATAATATACTGGACTTATACAATAACTAACTACTGTTATGAAGTATAATATACTGGACTTATACAATAACTAACTACTGTTATGAAGTATAATATACTGGACTTATACAATAACTAACTGCTGTTATGAAGTATAATATACTGGACTTATACAATAACTAACTACTGTTATGAGTTACAATAAAACTGGACTTATACAATAACTAACTACTGTTATGAAGTATAATACACTGGACTTATACAATAACTAACTACTGTTATGAAGTATAATAAACTGGACTTATACAATAACTAACTACTGTTATGAAGTATAATACACTGGACTTATACAATAACTAACTGCTGTTATGAGTTACAATAAAACTGGACTTATACAATAACTAACTACTGTTATGAAGTATAATACACTGGACTTATACAATAACTAACTACTGTTATGAAGTATAATAAACTGGACTTATACAATAACTAACTACTGTTATGAGTTACAATAAAACTGGACTTATACAATAACTAACTGCTGTTATGAAGTATAATATACTGGACTTATACAATAACTAACTACTGTTATGAAGTATAATATACTGGACTTATACAATAACTAACTACTGTTATGAGTTACAATAAAACTGGACTTATACAATAACTAACTACTGTTATGAAGTATAATACACTGGACTTATACAATAACTAACTACTGTTATGAGTTACAATAAAACTGGACTTATACAATAACTAACTACTGTTATGAAGTATAATACACTGGACTTATACAATAACTAACTACTGTTATGAAGTACAATATACTGGACTTATACAATAACTAACTACTGTTATGAGTTACAATAAAACTGGACTTATACAATAACTAACTGCTGTTATGAGTTACAATAAAACTGGACTTATACAATAACTAACTGCTGTTATGAAGTATAATATACTGGACTTATACAATAACTAACTGCTGTTATGAAGTATAATATACTGGACTTATACAATAACTAACTACTGTTATGAGTTACAATAAAACTGGACTTATACAATAACTAACTACTGTTATGAAGTATAATATACTGGACTTATACAATAACTAACTACTGTTATGAGTTACAATAAAACTGGACTTATACAATAACTAACTGCTGTTATGAAGTATAATATACTGGACTTATACAATAACTAACTACTGTTATGAGTTACAATAAAACTGGACTTATACAATAACTAACTACTGTTATGAGTTACAATAAAACTGGACTTATACAATAACTAACTACTGTTATGAAGTATAATATACTGGACTTATACAATAACTAACTACTGTTATGAAGTATAATAAACTGGACTTATACAATAACTAACTACTGTTATGAAGTATAATATACTGGACTTATACAATAACTAACTGCTGTTATGAAGTATAATAAACTGGACTTATACAATAACTAACTACTGTTATGAAGTATAATAAACTGGACTTATACAATAACTAACTACTGTTATGAAGTATAATATACTGGACTTATACAATAACTAACTGCTGTTATGAAGTATAATATACTGGACTTATACAATAACTAACTACTGTTATGAAGTATAATATACTGGACTTATACAATAACTAACTACTGTTATGAGTTACAATAAAACTGGACTTATACAATAACTAACTACTGTTATAAAGTACAATAAAACTGGACTTATACAATAACTAAATACTGTTATGAGTTACAATAAAACTGGACTTATACAATAACTAACTACTGTTATGAGTTACAATAAAACTGGACTTATACAATAACTAACTACTGTTATGAGTTACAATAAAACTGGACTTATACAATAACTAACTACTGTTATGAGTTACAATAAAACTGGACTTATACAATAACTAACTGCTGTTATGAAGTATAATATACTGGACTTATACAATAACTAACTGCTGTTATGAAGTATAATATACTGGACTTATACAATAACTAACTACTGTTATGAGTTACAATAAAACTTGACTTATACAATAACTAACTACTGTTATGAGTTACAATAAAACTGGACTTATACAATAACTAACTACTGTTATGAAGTACAATAAAACTGGACTTATACAATAACTAACTACTGTTATGAGTTACAATAAAACTGGACTTATACAATAACTAACTGCTGTTATGAAGTATAATATACTGGACTTATACAATAACTAACTACTGTTATGAAGTATAATATACTGGACTTATACAATAACTAACTACTGTTATGAAGTATAATAAAACTGGACTTATACAATAACTAACTGCTGTTATGAAGTATAATATACTGGACTTATACAATAACTAACTGCTGTTATGAAGTATAATAAACTGGACTTATACAATAACTAACTGCTGTTATGAAGTATAATATACTGGACTTATACAATAACTAACTACTGTTATGAGTTACAATAAAACTGGACTTATACAATAACTAACTACTGTTATGAAGTATAATATACTGGACTTATACAATAACTAACTACTGTTATGAGTTACAATAAAACTTGACTTATACAATAACTAACTACTGTTATAAAGTTTAATAAACTGGACTTATACAATAACTAACTGCTGTTATGAAGTATAATAAACTGGACTTATACAATAACTAACTACTGTTATGAGTTACAATAAAACTGGACTTATACAATAACTAACTACTGTTATGAGTTACAATAAAACTGGACTTATACAATAACTAACTACTGTTATGAAGTATAATATACTGGACTTATACAATAACTAACTACTGTTATGAAGTATAATAAACTGGACTTATACAATAACTAACTGCTGTTATGAAGTACAATATACTGGACTTATACAATAACTAACTACTGTTATGAAGTATAATATACTGGACTTATACAATAACTAACTACTGTTATGAGTTACAATAAAACTGGACTTATACAATAACTAACTACTGTTATGAGTTACAATAAAACTGGACTTATACAATAACTAACTGCTGTTATGAAGTATAATAAAACTGGACTTATACAATAACTAACTGCTGTTATGAAGTATAATATACTGGACTTATACAATAACTAACTACTGTTATGAAGTATAATATACTGGACTTATACAATAACTAACTACTGTTATGAAGTATAATATACTGGACTTATACAATAACTAACTGCTGTTATGAAGTATAATATACTGGACTTATACAATAACTAACTACTGTTATGAGTTACAATAAAACTGGACTTATACAATAACTAACTACTGTTATGAAGTATAATACACTGGACTTATACAATAACTAACTACTGTTATGAAGTATAATAAACTGGACTTATACAATAACTAACTACTGTTATGAAGTATAATACACTGGACTTATACAATAACTAACTGCTGTTATGAGTTACAATAAAACTGGACTTATACAATAACTAACTACTGTTATGAAGTATAATACACTGGACTTATACAATAACTAACTACTGTTATGAAGTATAATAAACTGGACTTATACAATAACTAACTACTGTTATGAGTTACAATAAAACTGGACTTATACAATAACTAACTGCTGTTATGAAGTATAATATACTGGACTTATACAATAACTAACTACTGTTATGAAGTATAATATACTGGACTTATACAATAACTAACTACTGTTATGAGTTACAATAAAACTGGACTTATACAATAACTAACTACTGTTATGAAGTATAATACACTGGACTTATACAATAACTAACTACTGTTATGAGTTACAATAAAACTGGACTTATACAATAACTAACTACTGTTATGAAGTATAATACACTGGACTTATACAATAACTAACTACTGTTATGAAGTACAATATACTGGACTTATACAATAACTAACTACTGTTATGAGTTACAATAAAACTGGACTTATACAATAACTAACTGCTGTTATGAGTTACAATAAAACTGGACTTATACAATAACTAACTGCTGTTATGAAGTATAATATACTGGACTTATACAATAACTAACTGCTGTTATGAAGTATAATATACTGGACTTATACAATAACTAACTACTGTTATGAGTTACAATAAAACTGGACTTATACAATAACTAACTACTGTTATGAAGTATAATATACTGGACTTATACAATAACTAACTACTGTTATGAGTTACAATAAAACTGGACTTATACAATAACTAACTGCTGTTATGAAGTATAATATACTGGACTTATACAATAACTAACTACTGTTATGAGTTACAATAAAACTGGACTTATACAATAACTAACTACTGTTATGAGTTACAATACAACTGGACTTATACAATAACTAACTACTGTTATGAAGTATAATATACTGGACTTATACAATAACTAACTACTGTTATGAAGTATAATAAACTGGACTTATACAATAACTAACTACTGTTATGAAGTATAATATACTGGACTTATACAATAACTAACTGCTGTTATGAAGTATAATAAACTGGACTTATACAATAACTAACTACTGTTATGAAGTATAATAAACTGGACTTATACAATAACTAACTACTGTTATGAAGTATAATATACTGGACTTATACAATAACTAACTGCTGTTATGAAGTATAATATACTGGACTTATACAATAACTAACTACTGTTATGAAGTATAATATACTGGACTTATACAATAACTAACTACTGTTATGAGTTACAATAAAACTGGACTTATACAATAACTAACTACTGTTATAAAGTACAATAAAACTGGACTTATACAATAACTAAATACTGTTATGAGTTACAATAAAACTGGACTTATACAATAACTAACTACTGTTATGAGTTACAATAAAACTGGACTTATACAATAACTAACTACTGTTATGAGTTACAATAAAACTGGACTTATACAATAACTAACTACTGTTATGAGTTACAATAAAACTGGACTTATACAATAACTAACTGCTGTTATGAAGTATAATATACTGGACTTATACAATAACTAACTGCTGTTATGAAGTATAATATACTGGACTTATACAATAACTAACTACTGTTATGAGTTACAATAAAACTTGACTTATACAATAACTAACTACTGTTATGAGTTACAATAAAACTGGACTTATACAATAACTAACTACTGTTATGAAGTACAATAAAACTGGACTTATACAATAACTAACTACTGTTATGAGTTACAATAAAACTGGACTTATACAATAACTAACTGCTGTTATGAAGTATAATATACTGGACTTATACAATAACTAACTACTGTTATGAAGTATAATATACTGGACTTATACAATAACTAACTACTGTTATGAAGTATAATAAAACTGGACTTATACAATAACTAACTGCTGTTATGAAGTATAATATACTGGACTTATACAATAACTAACTGCTGTTATGAAGTATAATAAACTGGACTTATACAATAACTAACTGCTGTTATGAAGTATAATATACTGGACTTATACAATAACTAACTACTGTTATGAGTTACAATAAAACTGGACTTATACAATAACTAACTACTGTTATGAAGTATAATATACTGGACTTATACAATAACTAACTACTGTTATGAAGTATAATAAACTGGACTTATACAATAACTAACTACTGTTATGAAGTATAATATACTGGACTTATACAATAACTAACTGCTGTTATGAAGTATAATAAACTGGACTTATACAATAACTAACTACTGTTATGAAGTATAATAAACTGGACTTATACAATAACTAACTACTGTTATGAAGTATAATATACTGGACTTATACAATAACTAACTGCTGTTATGAAGTATAATATACTGGACTTATACAATAACTAACTACTGTTATGAAGTATAATATACTGGACTTATACAATAACTAACTACTGTTATGAGTTACAATAAAACTGGACTTATACAATAACTAACTACTGTTATAAAGTACAATAAAACTGGACTTATACAATAACTAAATACTGTTATGAGTTACAATAAAACTGGACTTATACAATAACTAACTACTGTTATGAGTTACAATAAAACTGGACTTATACAATAACTAACTACTGTTATGAGTTACAATAAAACTGGACTTATACAATAACTAACTACTGTTATGAGTTACAATAAAACTGGACTTATACAATAACTAACTGCTGTTATGAAGTATAATATACTGGACTTATACAATAACTAACTGCTGTTATGAAGTATAATATACTGGACTTATACAATAACTAACTACTGTTATGAGTTACAATAAAACTTGACTTATACAATAACTAACTACTGTTATGAGTTACAATAAAACTGGACTTATACAATAACTAACTACTGTTATGAAGTACAATAAAACTGGACTTATACAATAACTAACTACTGTTATGAGTTACAATAAAACTGGACTTATACAATAACTAACTGCTGTTATGAAGTATAATATACTGGACTTATACAATAACTAACTACTGTTATGAAGTATAATATACTGGACTTATACAATAACTAACTACTGTTATGAAGTATAATAAAACTGGACTTATACAATAACTAACTGCTGTTATGAAGTATAATATACTGGACTTATACAATAACTAACTGCTGTTATGAAGTATAATAAACTGGACTTATACAATAACTAACTGCTGTTATGAAGTATAATATACTGGACTTATACAATAACTAACTACTGTTATGAGTTACAATAAAACTGGACTTATACAATAACTAACTACTGTTATGAGTTACAATAAAACTGGACTTATACAATAACTAACTACTGTTATGAGTTACAATAAAACTGGACTTATACAATAACTAACTACTGTTATGAGTTACAATAAAACTGGACTTATACAATAACTAACTACTGTTATGAAGTATAATATACTGGACTTATACAATAACTAACTGCTGTTATGAGTTACAATAAAACTGGACTTATACAATAACTAACTACTGTTATGAAGTATAATATACTGGACTTATACAATAACTAACTGCTGTTATGAGTTACAATAAAACTGGACTTATACAATAACTAACTACTGTTATGAGTTACAATAAAACTGGACTTATACAATAACTAACTGCTGTTATGAAGTATAATATACTGGACTTATACAATAACTAACTGCTGTTATGAAGTATAATATACTGGACTTATACAATAACTAACTACTGTTATGAAGTATAATAAAACTGGACTTATACAATAACTAACTACTGTTATGAAGTATAATATACTGGACTTATACAATAACTAACTACTGTTATGAAGTATAATATACTGGACTTATACAATAACTAACTACTGTTATGAGTTACAATAAAACTGGACTTATACAATAACTAACTACTGTTATGAAGTATAATATACTGGACTTATACAATAACTAACTACTGTTATGAGTTACAATAAAACTGGACTTATACAATAACTAACTACTGTTATGAAGTATAATATACTGGACTTATACAATAACTAACTACTGTTATGAGTTACAATAAAACTGGACTTATACAATAACTAACTACTGTTATGAGTTACAATAAAACTGGACTTATACAATAACTAACTGCTGTTATGAAGTATAATATACTGGACTTATACAATAACTAACTGCTGTTATGAAGTATAATATACTGGACTTATACAATAACTAACTACTGTTATGAAGTATAATATACTGGACTTATACAATAACTAACTACTGTTATGAGTTACAATAAAACTGGACTTATACAATAACTAACTGCTGTTATGAAGTATAATATACTGGACTTATACAATAACTAACTACTGTTATGAGTTACAATAAAACTGGACTTATACAATAACTAACTACTGTTATGAGTTACAATAAAACTTGACTTATACAATAACTAACTACTGTTATGAAGTATAATATACTGGACTTATACAATAACTAACTACTGTTATGAGTTACAATAAAACTGGACTTATACAATAACTAACTACTGTTATGAGTTACAATAAAACTGGACTTATACAATAACTAACTACTGTTATGAAGTATAATATACTGGACTTATACAATAACTAACTACTGTTATGAGTTACAATAAAACTGGACTTATACAATAACTAACTACTGTTATGAAGTATAATATACTGGACTTATACAATAACTAACTGCTGTTATGAAGTATAATAAAACTGGACTTATACAATAACTAACTGCTGTTATGAAGTATAATATACTGGACTTATACAATAACTAACTACTGTTATGAGTTACAATAAAACTGGACTTATACAATAACTAACTGCTGTTATGAAGTATAATATACTGGACTTATACAATAACTAACTGCTGTTATGAAGTATAATAAAACTGGACTTATACAATAACTAACTGCTGTTATGAAGTACAATAAAACTGGACTTATACAATAACTAACTGCTGTTATGAAGTATAATATACTGGACTTATACAATAACTAACTGCTGTTATGAAGTACAATAAAACTGGACTTATACAATAACTAACTACTGTTATGAGTTACAATAAAACTGGACTTATACAATAACTAACTGCTGTTATGAAGTATAATATACTGGACTTATACAATAACTAACTACTGTTATGAGTTACAATAAAACTGGACTTATACAATAACTAACTACTGTTATGAGTTACAATAAAACTGGACTTATACAATAACTAACTACTGTTATGAAGTATAATATACTGGACTTATACAATAACTAACTGCTGTTATGAAGTATAATATACTGGACTTATACAATAACTAACTACTGTTATGAAGTATAATATACTGGACTTATACAATAACTAACTGCTGTTATGAGTTACAATAAAACTGGACTTATACAATAACTAACTACTGTTATGAAGTATAATATACTGGACTTATACAATAACTAACTGCTGTTATGAAGTATAATATACTGGACTTATACAATAACTAACTGCTGTTATGAAGTATAATATACTGGACTTATACAATAACTAACTGCTGTTATGAAGTACAATAAAACTGGACTTATACAATAACTAACTACTGTTATGAGTTACAATAAAACTGGACTTATACAATAACTAACTGCTGTTATGAAGTATAATAAAACTGGACTTATACAATAACTAACTACTGTTTGAACAGATGAATAAAGTGTTATTGTATGGACTTAGAAGAACATGAGGATGTTGTGTAGTTTATTATAATGATGAGGGTGAAGTTGCCCCTATAGATACTGAGCTTGGCATTTCCCCCCACTAATAGTAAAGGCTGTGACTTGAGGAAAGGTAATCTGATCCTAGATCTGTACATAGGGGAAACGTCACCCCGGGAAGATAATGCCGTCGTCCTACCTGCACACCGAGGATGCCGAAGATGATAAAGAAAGCGCAGCAGATGAGGACGATGTTTCCTATAGGCTTCAGAGACGTGATGAGAGTCTCTACCACTAGCTTCAGGCCTGGAGCTCTACTGATCACCCTGACAGAGAGAGGGACAAAAAGGACTTCTCATCAATCTGGTCATCATCTATGATTCTGCTGTGATGTGTAACAGTGTGTAGAGTGACTGCTGTTAGCACTTATATTCCAGTGTGCAGGAACCCTGGTCATGGACAGAACACAAGGTGTTCAGGATTTCCCCCCAACCCAGCCCAGCCCAAAATAACCTTCTTCCCCTAGTTAATAATTCAGGTTAGTGCAGGGCTGGAACAAAAACCTGCACCCTCTTCAGGGTTACGAAGCTCCAGGGTCACGAAGCTCCAGGGTTACAGAGCTCCATGGTTACAAAGCTCCAGGGTTACGAAGCTCCAGGGTTACGAAGCTCCAGGGTTACAGAGCTCCATGGTTACAAAGCTCCAGGGTTATGAAGCTCCAGGGTTACAGAGCTCCATGGTTACAAAGCTCCATGGTTACGAAGCTCCAGGGTTATGATGCTCCAGGGTTACAAAGCTCCATGGTTACAAAGCTCCATGGTTACAAAGCTCCAGGGTTATGAAGCTCCATGGTTACAAAGCTCCATGGTTACAAAGGGTTAGGACATACAACATGATATAGGCCAAGTCCAGCCTGCAGTGAGTCCCTGAGAGAGAAATAGTGGGAGTTACAAACACCTTTTTGGTGTTTGGGTTATCAATCTGATGGTCAATTGTTACACTGAAGTACATTGACAGACAGTTGCATTGCATAATGCTTTAGATGACGTTCATTTCCAGACCAGATACAATGGACATCTGTTGTTGGTGGCCTAAACTCCAGCAAGAGTAAAGAGTCTAACTAATATAAGTAAGTATCAGTCCTGTATTTATGGAGTGAGAAGACAGGTGAAAGGTCAACTGAAATACATTGACATCATTGACAGACAGTTGCATTGCACCATAATGATTTGCATCACACCGTTTTCCAACATCAGTCCCTTAGTGAGTGAGATGTTAGTGAACGATTAACAACATTATCTACCTTAACCTCTTGAACCTCTGGGGGCAGTATTTCATTTTTGGATGAAAAACGTTCCCGTTTTAAACAAGATATTTTGTCACGAAAAGATGCTCGACTATGCATATAATTGACAGCTTTGGAAAGAAAACACTCTGACGTTTCCAAAACTGCACAGATATTGTCTGTGAGTGCCACAGAACTAATGCTACAGGCGAAACCAAGATGAAATTTCATACAGGAAGTGAGCCAGATTTTGAATGCGCTGTGTTCCAATGTCTCCTTATATGGCTGTGAATGCGCAAGGAATGAGCCTACACTTTCTGTCGTTTCCCCTACACTTTCTGTCGTTTCCCCAAGGTGTCTGTAGCATTGTGACGTATTTGGAGGCATATCATTGGAAAATTGACCATAAGAGACTACATTTACCAGGTGTCCGCTCTGTGTCCTCCGTCGAAACTATTGCGTAATCTCCAGGTGCGTGCATTTTTCAATTTGGTTCAGAGGAGAAACCAAACTGCCTCGAGTGATTTATCATCGAATAGATATGTGAAAACACCTTGAGGATTGATTCTAAACAACGTTTGCCATGTTTCTGTCGATATTATGGAGTTAATTTGGAAAAAAGTTTGCCGTTGTAATGACAGAATTTTCGTTTTTTTTTTCTCAGCCAAACGTGATGAACAAAACGGAGCGATTTCTCCTACACAAATAATATTTTTGGAAAAACTGAACATTTGCTATCTAACAGAGTCTCCTCATTGAAAACATCCGAAGTTCTTCAAAGATAAATTATTTTATTTGAATGCTTTTCTTGTTTTTGTGAAAATGTTGCCTGCTGAATGCTAGGCTTAATGCTATGCTAGCTATCAATACTCTTACACAAATGCTTGTGTAGCTATGGTTGAAAAGCATTTTTTGAAAATCTGAGATGACAGTGTTGTTAACAAAAGGCTAAGCTTGTGAGCCAATATATTTATTTCATTTCATTTGCGATTTTCATGAATAGTTAACGTTGCGTTATGGTAATGAGCTTGAGGCTATAATTACGCTCCCGGATACGGGTTTGCTCGTCGCAACAGGTTAATATATACAGGTTGGAACAGATCAGCCTGTTATGTCAATGCATTTCTACCAAACAGGGTTTCCTCAGGCAGCATTCAAATAGAATTTCCACAGCTTTTTCCAGGTAGTCCTCCCTACCTGAGAGGGCGTAGTGTCCTGAGCAGCCTGAGCACTCTCAGCACCCCCAGGATCTTAGCCCCGCCCGCCATGGACACAACAATGTCAATCAACGACACGAAGACCAGGAAACCATCCAGAACGTTCCAGCTGCTTTTCAGATAGGCCTTCTCACCCAGGTACAGACCCTTAGAGACCACCTGGGAGAGGGAGGAAGGGGGAGAGGGAGGAAGGGAAGGAGGAGAAGAATGAGAGAGACTTACAGTTTGTGAATTCATTTTAAGATAGCTAGGTGAGACAACCACATTTCACAGTCATAGTAAGTATATTTTCCCTCAATAAAGAGACAGTGGTAGAATCAGGTACGCCTTCTCACCCTTAGACACCACCTGGGGAGGGAGAGATGGGAGGGATGAGAGAGAGGAGGAGAGGGAGGGGAAGAGGAGTAGGAAGGATGAAAGGAAGAGGAGAGAGACGGAGGAGAAGGAACAAATACACGAAGGAGAGAGTGGAGGCAGAAAAGGGGGCAGAGGTGGAGGGAGAGGAGGAGAGGATGATGTTGTTAAAGACGTTTTAGGGAAGATGTTCACATGCCCCATCATTTTGCACTTGCTGACTACCTTCGCGGAAACAACTTTTTTTTTCTTTGTCTTCCCATAAAGGGAGGGTGGTTGTGTGGTTGAAAGTGGAAATATATGTCAGATTCCCATGGCTTCCACTAGAGACATAGAAAAGAGAGGGAGGAAGGGAGAGAGGGAAGAGAGGGAGAGTGAAGGGAAAGAGAGAAAGAGAGGGAAGAGAGGGAGAGAGAGAGGAAACACCAAACAAGGTTGCGTGAGAAAGGTAGAGAGTGGAGGGAGAGGGAGAAGGGAAGAGAGAGGGAGAGAGAGAGAGAGAGAGGGGGAGAGAGGGAAAGAGAGAGCATAGGGAGGGAGAGTATTGACAAGTTCAACAAGAGAGGCAGAAGTTTTGAGAAAGCTGGAGAGAGTGATGGAAAGAGAGAGAGGGAGAGAGAGAGAGAGAGAGAGAGAGAGGGAGAGAGAGAGAGTGATGGAAAGAGAGAGAGAGTGGAAGGGTAAAAGGTAATTTGTCCAGTGGGGTGGCACACACACAGACACACAGACACACAGACACACTTCTCTGACTCTTTTGACACCAAACAAGACGCCAGGCAGCACCGCGACTAAACCTCTGAGTGACAGCCCTGGGGAGCGGAGAAATGGCAACAAACACCAGGCGTCATGCCAACTGTTACCACGGTGACCTGAGCGGGTATAGTTCTATAGCCTGAGGGAGACGGAATGAAAACAGTGTTCAACTCCTACGCCGGGGAGGACTGGAAGCTCAATGATGACTAATGGAAGGATTGATCTGTAGGCCTACAGAAACAGCAAGACAACACATTCAGACACTCTCACACTGATGACAGAGCAGCTCTACAGAACAGAGGACAGTCAGGCTATTAACAAATTCTCACTCTGTCAACACTCAGTCAATGATTTTGTTCTATAATGGAATCTGTGCATTCTGCTGATTTCATGGTGATTTCATATGACAGTGTTTACATCAATAATTCAATATTCAGACCTGGAGATATACAGCACTATGTCTAGACATTATAACAGACCTGGAGATATACAGCACTATGTCTAGACATGATAACAGACCTGGAGATATACAGCACTATGTCTAGACATGATAACAGACCTGGAGATATACAGCACTATGTCTAGACATTATAACAGACCTGGAGATATACAGCACTATGTCTAGACATGATAACAGACCTGGAGATATACAGCACTATGTCTAGACATGATAACAGACCTGGAGATATACAGCACTATGTCTAGACATGATAACAGACCTGGAGATTTACAGCTTTATGTCTAGACATGATAACAGACCTGGAGATATACAGCACTATGTCTAGACATTATAACAGACCTGGAGATTTACAGCACTATGTCTAGACATGATAACAGACCTGGAGATATAGAGCACTATGTCTAGACATGATAACAGACCTGGAGATTTACAGCTTTATGTCTAGACATGATAACAGACCTGGAGATATACAGCACTATGTCTAGACATTATAACAGACCTGGAGATTTACAGCACTATGTCTAGACATGATAACAGACCTGGAGATATACAGCACTATGTCTAGACATGATAACAGACCTGGAGATATACAGCACTATGTCTAGACATGATAACAGACCTGGAGATATACAGCACTATGTCTAGACATGATAACAGACCTGGAGAGATACAGCACTATGTCTAGACATGATAACAGACCTGGAGATATACAGCACTATGTCTAGACATGATAACAGACCTGGAGATATACAGCACTATGTCTAGACATGATAACAGACCTGGAGATGTACAGCACTATGTCTAGACATGATAACAGACCTGGAGACATACAGCACTATGTCTAGACATGATAACAGACCTGGAGAGATACAGCACTATGTCTAGACATGATAACAGACCTGGAGATATACAGCACTATGTCTAGACATGATAACAGACCTGGAGATTTACAGCACTATGTCTAGACATGATAACAGACCTGGAGATGTACAGCACTATGTCTAGACATGATAACAGACCTGGAGATATACAGCACTATGTCTAGACATGATAACAGACCTGGAGATATACAGCACTATGTCTAGACATGATAACAGACCTGGAGATATACAGCACTATGTGTAGACATGATAACAGACCTGGAGAGATACAGCACTATGTCTAGACATGATAACAGACCTGGAGATATACAGCACTATGTCTAGACATGATAACAGACCTGGAGATATACAGCACTATGTCTAGACATGATAACAGACCTGGAGATATAGAGCACTATGTCTAGACATGATAACAGACCTGGAGATGTACAGCACTATGTCTAGACATGATAACAGACCTGGAGATATACAGCACTATGTGTAGACATGATAACAGACCTGGAGATATACAGCACTATGTCTAGACATGATAACAGACCTGGAGATATACAGCACTATGTGTAGACATGATAACAGACCTGGAGATATACAGCACTATGTCTAGACATGATAACAGACCTGGAGATATACAGCACTATGTGTAGACATGATAACAGACCTGGAGATATACAGCACTATGTCTAGACATGATAACAGACCTGGAGATATACAGCACTATGTCTAGACATGATAACAGACCTGGAGATATACAGCACTATGTCTAGACATGATAACAGACCTGGAGACATACAGCACTATGTCTAGACATGATAACAGACCTGGAGATATACAGCACTATGTGTAGACATGATAACAGACCTGGAGATATACAGCACTATGTCTAGACATTATAACAGACCTGGAGATATACAGCACTATGTCTAGACATGATAACAGACCTGGAGATGTACAGCACTATGTCTAGACATGATAACAGACCTGGAGATATACAGCACTATGTCTAGACATGATAACAGACCTGGAGATGTACAGCACTATGTCTAGACATGATAACAGACCTGGAGATATACAGCACTATGTCTAGACATGATAACAGACCTGGCTGGAGTTATACAGCACTATGTCTAGACATGATAACAGACCTGGAGAGATACAGCACTATGTCTAGACATGATAACAGACCTGGAGATATACAGCACTATGTCTAGACATGATAACAGACCTGGAGATATACAGCACTATGTCTAGACATGATAACAGACCTGGAGATATACAGCACTATGTCTAGACATTATAACAGACCTGGAGATATACAGCACTATGTCTAGACATGATAACAGACCTGGAGATGTACAGCACTATGTCTAGACATGATAACAGACCTGGAGATGTACAGCACTATGTCTAGACATGATAACAGACCTGGAGAGATACAGCACTATGTCTAGACATGATAACAGACCTGGAGATGTACAGCACTATGTCTAGACATGATAACAGACCTGGAGATATACAGCACTATGTCTAGACATGATAACAGACCTGGAGATATAGAGCACTATGTCTAGACATGATAACAGACCTGGAGATGTACAGCACTATGTCTAGACATGATAACAGACCTGGAGATATACAGCACTATGTGTAGACATGATAACAGACCTGGAGATATACAGCACTATGTCTAGACATGATAACAGACCTGGAGATATACAGCACTATGTGTAGACATGATAACAGACCTGGAGATATACAGCACTATGTCTAGACATGATAACAGACCTGGAGATATACAGCACTATGTGTAGACATGATAACAGACCTGGAGATATACAGCACTATGTCTAGACATGATAACAGACCTGGAGATATACAGCACTATGTCTAGACATGATAACAGACCTGGAGATATACAGCACTATGTCTAGACATGATAACAGACCTGGAGACATACAGCACTATGTCTAGACATGATAACAGACCTGGAGATATACAGCACTATGTGTAGACATGATAACAGACCTGGAGATATACAGCACTATGTCTAGACATTATAACAGACCTGGAGATATACAGCACTATGTCTAGACATGATAACAGACCTGGAGATGTACAGCACTATGTCTAGACATGATAACAGACCTGGAGATATACAGCACTATGTCTAGACATGATAACAGACCTGGAGATGTACAGCACTATGTCTAGACATGATAACAGACCTGGAGATATACAGCACTATGTCTAGACATGATAACAGACCTGGCTGGAGTTATACAGCACTATGTCTAGACATGATAACAGACCTGGAGAGATACAGCACTATGTCTAGACATGATAACAGACCTGGAGATATACAGCACTATGTCTAGACATGATAACAGACCTGGAGATATACAGCACTATGTCTAGACATGATAACAGACCTGGAGATATACAGCACTATGTCTAGACATTATAACAGACCTGGAGATATACAGCACTATGTCTAGACATGATAACAGACCTGGAGATGTACAGCACTATGTCTAGACATGATAACAGACCTGGAGATGTACAGCACTATGTCTAGACATGATAACAGACCTGGAGATATACAGCACTATGTCTAGACATGATAACAGACCTGGAGATGTACAGCACTATGTCTAGACATGATAACAGACCTGGAGACATACAGCACTATGTCTAGACATGATAACAGACCTGGAGATATACAGCACTATGTCTAGACATGATAACAGACCTGGAGATATACAGCACTATGTCTAGACATGATAACAGACCTGGAGATATACAGCACTATGTCTAGACATGATAAAAGGATGCTAGTATAGATGGTGACAGTGACTTCACGCTAGGGTGTGTGCGCGTGTGTATGTGTGTGTATATGTACGTCTGTGCGTGTGTATGAGTGTGTGAAGGTGTGTGACAAGATACAAGGCAAGGCAAATGATGGAGTGCATTTACGAGGGGAAACTTTGTCTAATGAATACCGTTGTTTAATTAGTGTTCCTGAGACAGATGTTAGGTTGACAAGATGACAGTCTCCATACGGAGAGAGAGGATATGAAGGGGTTTGTACAAGACATGGACGAGAGGAGTGAGGTAGAGTGGGACATCCCCAGGACTGGCTAGAGGCTATAGCTGGAGAGAGAGACATTATCTTTTAATTCTATCTAATTATCTCTCCATCGTTAATGATGGGGAACTGATTAAGTGAAATGGACTGAGGAATAGAAAGAGGGAGAAAGGAGAGAAGAAGATGAGGAGGAGAGGAGAGACAACATGACGACAGCATGTCGGTAGATCTTTTTCCATTACAGTCCTAGGAAAGGAGAGGAGAAGAGAGGTTGAGAAGAGAGGAGAAATTGGTACGTTACCTTGACGGTCATCTCAGCCACAAATATGGCTGTGAAGACGTAGTTGGAGACGGTGAGGAAAAGTCTTTCCTGGAGGGAGGAAGGGAGGGAGGGAGAGAGAGATGTAGGGAGGGAGGGAGGGGGAAGGAGAGGGAGATGTAGGGAGGGAGGGGAAAGGGGGAGAGAGAGAGATGTAGGGAGGGAGGGGGAAGGGGAAGGGAGCGAACAATTGAGAAAGACAGATAATGCCAAGAAAAGTAGGAGGAGAAGAATGACAAAAATGGAAAGACAGAGATAAATTAGGAGAGAGAGAGAGAGAGAGATAGACCGAGAGAGAGAGAGAGAGAGAGAGAGAGAGAGAGAGAGAGAGAGAGGGAGGGAGGGAATTAGAGCAGGAGCACACCAGCACAAAGTTATCTTCTATCAAAAAACTTCGAGACACTTTAGAAAAAGTCTCCAACCTCTAATTTCTCACGGCTAAAATAGCTCCCAAATCCATCCTTATGAATTTAACATGGAAGCTGTAGGCCTACTGTCTGGTTGTCCAGTGACACACAGAATAATGAATGAATATGGATATGAAGCAGAGGTGTGTGTGTGTGTGAATGTGTGTGTGTGTGTGTCAGCGTGCATGTATGTGCGTATAAGTGATTACTTACATGCATGCATGCGTGTGTCTGTGTGTGTGTGTGTGTGTGTGTGTGTGTGTGTGTGTGTGTACCCCAGTCTTACCAAGCTGCTCTGCAGTATCTTGGGTCTCTCCAGAGCTACAGTGATACAGTTGAGAAAGATGAAGGATAAAACCACGTAGTCAAAGAGCTTGTGGGCTATAATGGACTGACATAGCAGTCTGAACCTGAGAGAGAGGGAGAGAGAGAGAGGGAGGGAGGCAGGGAGGGGGGAGGGAGGGATGGAGGGAGAGAGAGAGAGAGGGAGGGAGAGAGAGGGAGGGAGGCAGGGAGGGGGGAGGGAGGGATGGAGGGAGAGAGAGAGAGAGAGAGAGAGAGAGAGGGAGAGAGGGAGGGGAGAGAGAGGGAGGGGAGAGAGAGAGCGATAGATAGAGAGGGAGGGAGGCAGGGAGGGAGGGATAGAGAGAGAGAGAGAGAGAGAGAGAGAGAGAGAGGGAGGGAGGGAGGGATGGAGAGAGAGAGAGAGAGAGAGAGAGAGGGAGGGAGGGAGGGATGGAGAGAGAGAGAGAGAGGGGGAGGGAGAGAGAGAGAGAGAGAGAGAGAGGGAGGGAGGGATGGAGAGAGAGAGAGAGAGGGGGAGGGAGAGAGAGAGAGAGAGAGAGAGGGAGGGAGGGAGGGATGGAGAGAGAGAGAGAGAGGGGGAGGGAGAGAGAGAGAGAGAGAGAGAGGGAGGGAGGGAGGGATGGAGAGAGAGAGAGAGAGGGGGAGGGAGAGAGAGAGAGAGAGAGAGAGGGAGGGAGGGAGGGATGGAGAGGGGGAGAGAGAGAGAAAGGGAGGGATGGATGGAGATGGGGGGAGAGAGAAAGGGAGAAAGTTAGGGGGTAAGGTGGGACATAAAAAAGTTAGATTAGAACATGTTACTGTGCCTAGATGTTTGTGATGATAGCACCTGCCACCTACTGAAAGCTTTCATGGAAATGTTTATAATGGGGATTTACTGAGAATGTGTGTCTATGTACTGTACTGTATGTGTGTGTATCCCTCTGAGCCCACAGCACTCTTCATCTAATCATCACACTGATGAACAGAAAACAGTGAACCACAGCAAAACCTGCTATCTAGACAAAGAGGACGGATCGATACCTGGCAACCCTGTCCCCTCTCTATTGATTCAGACCTGGCAACCCTGTTCCCTATTTATTGATTCAGACCTGGCAACTCTGTCCCCTATATATTGAATCAGACCTGGCAACCCTGTCCCCTATATATTGATTCAGACTTGGCAACCCTGTCCCCTATATATTGATTCACACCTGGCAACCCTGTATTGATCCTGACCAATGGATGAGCTGGCATAGTAGCACGCACACGCACACACACACACACACACACACACACACACACACACACAGTTCCCTGTGAAAGCCACTTTATGACAGCCTGGAGCTGTGTTTTAGCAGTGGCAGGTGCAATCAGTCAAGCCTTGGGCCCCTGACATGCCTGTGTGTGTGTGTGTGTGTGTGCGTGTGTGTTTGCGTGCGTGCGTGTGTGTGTTTGCGTGTGTGCGTGCCTGCGTGCGTGCGTGTGCGTGTGCGTGTGTGTGTGCGTGTGTGTGTGTGTGTGAGACAGTAACACCAGTGTACTCAGCATGTAATGGAGTCTGGTGATTGCCAATTGGGAGAACAACATACAGCCTGGGACTAAAAGTGCTGTGAATTCTCAGGAAAAATAATAAGCTTCTATGTTAGATAGATTTTCTGGAAATCTAGTAAATCTACTTATTATAATACAGCTATGAAGTCAAAGCACTTTGTAGGAAATGGTTAGTGGTGGGTAGAGCCCTGCACAGGCATGGATTTTAAGCCCGAGCTCTACCCATGCCTGCGACATTCAGAGCCTACTTTACACAGGCCCTATTTCTTCTGCCAAATTTAAGGCCCTGCCCTAAATCAGACGTAACTTCCATTAGCTGCTCCTCTCTGTCTGTAACTCGCTCCCTGCTCGCACCTCACTCTGCATGCACTCTGATCATGGCAGCTCTGAGTCTGGGAGTATCCATAGTAACGTCTCGGCTTGGGCTGCTCTGCTCAATGACGAGACATGACAACAGTTAGCTAACTTCTTCCCTCTAAACTCCGACAAAACTCAAGGACCATTATTATTTTCCGTGAAATAATCTCTCCTGTCTTATATTTGACGACGTTGAAGCACTTCTGTCACCATGTTATGATCTTAGTCAGATATGACTGTACTGCGCAGCAGAGCACGAGCAAATGGCTTGTGAATAATGTCAGGGTCCGTCGGGCTCGGGTCAGGTAGCAGCGCTAAAGTGGTGGGGATTGTACCAAAATAAGAGCTTTAAAGGCAGACTCAGCGATATGATGAAGATGCAGAAAGTAAACGGCATAGTGGGTCAACTTCCACAACAACTAAGAGCGTTGAAGAGATAGACAGGTCTTTATGTGTGTGTGTCTGAGTAACAAGAGACAGACAGGTCTTTATGTGTGTGTGTCTGAGTAACAAGAGACAGACAGGTCTTTATGTGTGTGTTGTCTGGGTAACAAGAGACAGACAGGTATTTATGTGTGTGTTGTCTGAGTAACAAGAGACAGACAGGTTTTATGTGTGTGTTGTCTGAGTAACAAGAGACAGACAGGTCTTTATGTGTGTGTGTCTGAGTAACAAGAGACAGACAGGTCTTTATGTGTGTGTTGTCTGGGTAACAAGAGACAGACAGGTATTTATGTGTGTGTTGTCTGAGTAACAAGAGACAGACAGGTTTTATGTGTGTGTTGTCTGAGTAACAAGAGACAGACAGGTCTTTATGTGTGTGTGTGTGGGTAACAAGAGACAGACAGGTCTTTATGTGTGTGTGTGTGGGTATCAAGAGACAGACAGGTCTTTATGTGTGTGTTGTCTGGGTAACAAGAGACAGACAGGTATTTATGTGTGTGTTGTCTGAGTAACAAGAGACAGACAGGTTTTATGTGTGTGTTGTCTGAGTAACAAGAGACAGACAGGTTTTATGTGTGTGTTGTCTGAGTAACAAGAGACAGACAGGTCTTTATGTGTGTGTGTGTGGGTAACAAGAGACAGACAGGTCTTTATGTGTGTGTGTCTGAGTAACAAGAGACAGACAGGTCTTTATGTGTGTTGTCTGGGTAAAAAGAGACAGACAGGTCTTTATGTGTGTTGTCTGAGTAACAAGAGACAGACAGGTCTTTATGTGTGTGTTGTCTGAGTAACAAGATACAGACAGGTCTTTATGTGTGTGTGTCTGAGTAACAAGAGACAGACAGGTCTTTATGTGTGTGTTGTCTGGGTAACAAGAGACAGACAGGTCTTTATGTGTGTGTGTCTGAGTAACAAGAGACAGACAGCTCTTTATGTGTGTGTTGTCTGAGTAACAAGAGACAGACAGGTCTTTATGTGTGTGTGTCTGAGTAACAAGAGACAGACAGGTCTTTATGTGTGTGTTGTCTGAGTAACAAGAGACAGACAGGTCTTTATGTGTGTGTGTCTGAGTAACAAGAGACAGACAGGTCTTTATGTGTGTGTGTCTGAGTAACATACTTGTTCTGTGGTGAGAAGAGGTAGACAGACCAGTCCTCTCTTTTCTCACACCAGTCAGGCCTGTACACCTCCATCATCTTCTGGATACGGAAACACAGACTCTGGAGGAGGAAGAGAGGAGGAGGGGGAGGAGAGAGAGAGCGTGTGAGAAAGAGAGAGAGAAAGAGGGAGAGAGGAGGAGGGGGAGGAGAGAGAGAGCGTGTGAGAAAGAGAGAGAGAAAGAGGGAGAGAGGAGGAGGGGGAGGAGAGAGAGAGCGTGTGTGAGAAAGAGAGAGAGAAAGAGGGAGAGAGGAGGAAGAGAGGAGGAGGGGGAGGAGAGAGAGAGCGTGTGTGAGAAAGAGAGAGAGAAAGAGGGAGAGAGGAGGAGGGGGAGGAGAGAGAGAGCGTGTGAGAAAGAGAGAGAGAAAGAGGGAGAGAGGAGGAGGGGGAGGAGAGAGAGAGCGTGTGTGAGAAAGAGAGAGAGAAAGAGGAAGAGAGGAGGAGGGGGAGGAGAGAGAGAGCGTGTGTGAGAGAGAGAGAGAGAAAGAGAGAGAGAGGAGGAGGGGGAGGAGAGAGAGAGTGTGAGAGAGAGAGAGAGAAAGAGAGAGAGAGGAGGAGGGGGAGGAGAGAGAGAGTGTGAGAGAGAGAGCGTGTGAGAAAGAGAGAGAGAAAGAGGGAGAGAGGAGGAGGGGGAGGAGAGAGAGAGCGTGTGAGAAAGAGAGAGAGAAAGAGGGAGAGAGGAGGAGGGGGAGGAGAGAGAGAGCGTGTGAGAAAGAGAGAGAGAAAGAGGGAGAGAGGAGGAGGGGGAGGAGAGAGAGAGTGTGAGAGAAAGAGAGAGAGAAAGAGGGAGAGAGGAGGAGGGGGAGGAGAGAGAGAGCGTGTGAGAAAGAGAGAGAGAAATAGGGAGAGAGGAAATGTATTATCAGTAGAGCAAAATGGGAGGACATTCATGTCACCTCTGGTGGTAATGTTTGATACAATGACTTGGCAGTCATTTCAGTCAAGGACATTTTTCCATCGAGTAAAAACCCTCTGGGTAAACATAGACTACTCAGTTGTAGCCAGTCTTGCAGTAAAACTCACATAGTCTATCTCCTCATCCAGGTCCGATCTGTCCTTGGCGAGGTTCAGCTGAGGGAAGACCTCCGTTAGGAGTTGGGCAGTCTGGGGACCCATAACACCAATAGGACTAGGAGCCTTTCCATTACAATCATGGTGCTCCACCACCATACCCCCACTGCCGCTGCTCCCTCCCCCAGAAACACTCCTCATCCTGGGGTTGGGGTGAGACGGAGGTCCCCCGGGGACCTGGAGCATGTTTGGCAGCTCCAGGGAGAGAGCGCGGCGGTCCCGGTGCCGGATGGCATTGCGTCGGGAGAGGAGGGGGAGAGGGGGAGCGTGGTGAGGGGGGAGGCGGAGAGCGGGGGAGAGGAGGAACTCATGTTCGGCTGAGTGGTAAAGGGAGTGGATGTGGGAGTGGGGGCTTCGGACACGGAGGCTTCCTCCCACCACACCTGCTCCCATCCCCCCTAGCCCCCGGGAGGGACAACCCAGGCTGTTCCAGCTGGACCTGAGGGCAGGCAGAATGTGGTGGGTACATGAAGAGTTCATAAAGTAGTTATAACGGATTCATAAAGGATTGGTACGTTCCTGAGATAAATAGTGTATTACACAATTAATTATGGATCAATAAGGTTACTTTAATCATTTAACAAGGACTAATAGGATATGACTGATTAATTAATGATCGATTCATGATTAATGAAGTAATCAAGTATTCCATTGCTCTAACTATCTACCTGCGGTTCCATGCACTCTGAGGAGGGGGAGGGCGACCCCAATGGTGGTGCAGGGAACTGCGGCCGTGGTGCTGTAACCAAGACAACAAAAGACAACATGAGAAAATGAACTGGTATTCGAACTGTATACGTTGGTAAATACATGATGTATATACCATATATACACCATAAAGACAACATTAAGGACCCCGTTTGGCCTCAGTCTCAATACGTCGGGGCGTGGACTCTACAAGCTGCCATGATGACTCGAATGCTTTCCACAGTTGTGTCAAGTTGGCTGGTAGTGGATCTCTACCCTGAATAGCTGGCTCCATCTCATCCCACAGATGCTCAATTGGATTGAGATCTGGTGACTGGGCAGGCCACTGCACTAAGCTGAATTCACTGTCCTGGAACCATTCCTGGCCAATCCTAGCCATGTGGCATGGGGCATTACCCGGCTGAAAACAATCCTTTCACAGATGGATACACTGCTGCCATTAAGGGATGCGCCTGATTGGCAAAGATGTTCAGATATCCTGTGGTATTCAAACATTGCTCCACTTTTATCAAGGGGCCCAATATGTACCATGAAAACACACCATCACATCACCACCAGCCTGTAATGTTGACATGTGGCAGGATGGATGCATGTGTGGTTCTCTCCAAACCCTAGTCCTCCCATCAGCGTGAAACAGCAAGAAGCAGTCTTCATGAGACCAGGCAATGTTTTTCCAAATTCTCCAGTGTCCAGTGTTTTCGCTCCTAAGCCCACTGCAACCGCAGTTTCTGGGTCCAGTGTTTTCGTTCCTTAGCCCACTGCAACCGCAGTTTCTGGGTCCAGTGTTTTTGTTCCTAAGCTCACTGCAACCGCAGTTTCTGGGTCCAGTGTTTTCGTTCCTTAGCCCACTGCAACCGCAGTTTCTGGGTCCAGTGTTTTTGTTCCTTAGCCCACTGCAACCGCAGTTTCTGGGTCCAGTGTTTTCGTTCCTTAGCCCACTGCAACCGCAGTTTCTGGGTCCAGTGTTTTTGTTCCTTAGTCCACTGCAACCACAGTTTTGGGGCTTTTTCTGCTGAAAGAAGTGGAACTGGATTCACCTGGTCAGTCTGTCATGGAAAGAGCAGGTGTTCATAATGTTTTGTACACTCAGTGTATACAGTGCGGAGAACAAGTATTTGATACACTGCCGATTTTGCAGGTTTTCCTACTTACAAAGCATGTAGAGGTCTGTAATTTTTATCATAGGTACACTTCAACTGTGAGAGACGGAATCTAAAATCCAGAAAATCACATTGTATGGTTTTTAAGTAATTAATTTGCATTTTATTGCATGACATAAGTATTTGATCACCTACCAACCAGTAAGAATTCCGGCTCTCACAGACCTGTTAGTTTTTCTTTAAGAAGCCCTCCTGTTCTCCACTCATTACCTGTATTAACTGCACCTGTTTGAACTCGTTACCTGTATAAAAGACACTTGTCCACACACTCAATCAAACAGAATCCAACCTCTCCACAATGGCCAAGACCAGAGAGCTGTGTAAGGACCACAGGGATATAATTGTAGACCTGCACAAGGCTGGGATAGGCTATAGGACAATAGACAAGCAGCTTGGTGAGAAGGCAACTGTTAGCGCAATTATTAGAAAATGAAAGAAGTTCAAGATGATGGTCAATCACTCTCGGTCAGGGGCTCCATGCAAGATCTCGCCTTGTGAGGCATCAATGATCATGAAGAAGGTGAGGGATCAGCCCAGAACTACACGGCAGGACCTGTTCAATGACCTGAAGAGAGCTGGGACCACAGTCTCAAAGAAAACCATTAGTAACACACTACGCCGTCATGGATTAAAATCCTGCTGCGCACGCAAGGTCCCCCTGCTCAAGCCAGCGCATGTCCAGGATCGTCTGAAGTTTGCCAATGACCGTCTGGATGATCCAGAGGAGGAATTGGAGAAGGTCATGTGGTCTGATGAGACAAAAATAGAGCTTTTTGGTCTAAACTCCACTCGCCGTGTTTGGAGGAAGAAGATGGATGAGTACAACCCCAAGAACACCATCCCAACCGTGAAGCATGGAGGTGGAAACATCATTCTTTGGGGATGTTTTCTGCAAAGGGGACAGGACGACTGCACCGTATTGAGGGGAAGATGGATGGGGCCATGTATCGCGAGATCTTGGCCAACAACTTCCTTCCCTCAGTAAGAGCATTGAAGATGGGTTGTGGCTGGGTCTTCCAGCATGACAACGACCTGAAACACACAGCCAGGGCAACTAAGAAGTGGCTCCGTAAGAAGCATCTCAAGGTCCTGGAGTGGCCTAGCCAGTCTCAAGACTTGAGAAAATCTTTGGAGGGAGCTGAAAGTAAGTATTGCTCAGCGACAGCCCCGAAACCTGAAGGATCTGGAGAAGGTCTGTATGGAGGAGTGGGCCAAAATCTCTGCTGCAGTGTGTGCAAACCTGGTCAAGAACTACAGGAAAACGTATGATCTCTGTAATTGCAAACAAAGGTTTCTGTACCAAATATTAAGTTATGCTTTTCTGATGTATCAAATACTTATGTCATGCAATAAAATGCAAATTAATTAGTTAAAAAATCATACAATGTAATTTTCTGGATTTTTGTTTTAGATTCCGTCTCTCACAGTTGAAGTGTACCTAGGATAAAAATTACAGACCTCTACATGCTTTGTAAGTAGGGAAACCTGCAAAATCGGCAGTGTATCAAATACTTGTTCTCCCTACTGTGTATATATGTATATATATATTTATTTATATAAAGACTTTCTAGACAGTGTTTCTGCCGACGTTCAAATGAAGCCTCACCAGTGAAACTTTACCAAGTGAGTTAACTGACCGTTCTAAACCGTGTGAGTGGTGCCCTAGGAGGTGATAGCCCCTCTGTCAGGATAATTACATGGGTTACTTCTGGAATCGTCCCTGTGACGACAATCACAGTCTTTTTCACAGCTATATACCGGAGGAATTTATACCACCGTTGCCACAGCAACGCTTATTTTGTCCCACCCCCCTTTCATTTTTTTGTGTGAGATGTGTCTCACCTCATTAAACAGATATACATCAACACAACAGGGAAAAACCAAAGTGGAAGAAAGACAAAAATGTGTTTTTAGATTCTTCAGGTAAATTGAGTAAATAAAAAAAATGGCATCATTGATCAAACAATTAACTTGGAACTCTCTCAGGCTACTGGTAGGGGACAGAAACATTCATGTTAACTTTTACCCCCAGGCAGTGGAGTATACAATGATTGTGGAGGCCTTCAGCAAAGATGTCTTACATTGTTATTAACATGTGACAATTAAGACAAGTATGTCACTAAACTATACATAATCCTCTCTTCCTCTCTCTCTCTCTATATATATATATATATATATATATATATATATATCTCTCTCTCTAGCTCTCTCTCTCACTCTCATTCTCTCTCTCTCTCTCTCTCTCTCGCGCTCTCTGTCGCTCTCATTCCGTGTCTCTCTCCTTCCCTCTCTCTCTCTCTCGTTTAATTAACGGTGGTTGCCATGGCGACTGGAATCCCGGGAACTGAGCCAGGCTCAATCAACCAAAGGCAGGCTTCGGCTCGACAGACAGATGCGTGGAGTCGAGGGAGTTCCTGAACTGGGAACGTTGTGATCAGAATCTCCCCCGTCGTCGGGAATGTTTCTCGAATTGAAGACTCCATCCGGAATAGTCTGCGGCTGACTAGTGGCTAAGCAGACCCTTGATAACTGCCATTATGTGGCGTGTAGTGTGTAATTTGTGTAATGCAACTTGTACATAGTCTGGGGTCTAGGAAATCATAGACTGCGGACATTTAAAGAATAGCTGTTATATTTACGATATGCTAAGTGTTGCTATTAGGGAAAGTCCTCTTTTAAGGGTATTTAAACTGAGAAATTCTGGGTTAATGGTTGAGTGTGTGTGTGTGTGTGTGTGTGTGTGTGTGTGTTACATCTCACCAGAGAGAATGATCTCCTCTGCTCCAGGTTGGCCTTGCCCAGACTCATAACGCTGCTCTTCCGTGACCCCAGGGCATAGGTCAGCCTGTCAGTGGGGTACGACCCCCTGGGGGTCATCACCGGGGTCAACGTGGTCAACTCCAGGTGCCCGTTAGGGGTCAAAGTGCAGATCTTAGGATCTAAAAGGGCGAAGATGAAGAAGAAGAAGGACAGAGCTTTATATAAATAATTGCATTCGGTCTCTAAAACAGCCCTTGTAGTTTTTCCTAAATCCTCATATATACCCCCAGCTAGCTCCACTTGTTTGAAGTATTAAAATATTAACACACATGATACCTACTCTCCAGTCTTCATCCATAACGTAACACCCCAAGGAGACACAGAACAGAGTTATCCACAACAGGAATACTAGGTCTGACACCTCACATAGAGCCCCACATTGGAGGTGTCACAATACCTATAAAAACTAGGAGTCACACAGGGAAATGGTTCCAATCATTTTCCCCACAGGGGATTTCAGAAACACTTCAAATAGGGGCTGTGTTTCGTGTAGTCTTACCCTGATTTAATGTTTTGATAATCATGTAAATCTCTCTCGGACAAGGCGACTTTTATCAATATATTAGTCTCTATTTACTCTCAGATTTGAAAATGCTAATTAGCATCAAAGTAAGACGATAAGACTACAAATCCCTGCAAGCTCCTGCACTTCCTCTATAGCTGGCACCTTTGCTAACGGGTACATTTAAAAAAACTTTAGCCAATTTATTAATGACTAAATGTACCTTTGGCTCGATTCGGCAGTCTCGTCCAGATCATCACTGCATTTGTACTTCTTTATGATAGCCACGTTAGCAGCTAATTCGCATTTCATTTTTGGGGGGTAAATACAGATGAATACATTGATGAAAGTCACCTTCTCCGAGAGAGATTTACAGGATTATCAAAACATTAAATCAGGGTAAGACTACAGGAAACACAGCCCTTATTTGAAGTGTTTCTGAAATCCCCTGTGGGAAATATGGATGGTGGAAAAACGATTGGAACCGTTTCCTTGTTTGACCGCTAGGTTTTCTGGGTATTATGACTCATACTGTGGTACTCTATGGAGGTCAGGCTTTACAGAACATGTTCTCCGGGTCTTAGATGATCTAATAGTGTTTCTGGCTGAGCTCAGGGGGCTCTGTAAGCTGATTGGCTAAACCGGGGTCAGAGTTATGATTTATAGATAACAGACGGGGTTCTTTTTGTCAGTTAGAACACGTAGTCTTACTCTCTTTTCTCTTTCACTCAGTCTGAGGAGAGCTTGAAGCTGCCTTGGTTCAAATAAGGTGAGGACATCTGTAATGGAAGTGGGAGACTGTGAGGAAGAGTTGATGTGGGTGGGTGGGGGAGGGGGGGTGTGTGTGTGTGTGTGTTGTGTGTGTTGTAGAGAACACTGAGTGCTACCCAGAATGAACCCCAAAACAGCCCTTCCTGTCTCCATGTGTGTCCCTGTCTACTTCAGCACTCTGTGCACTATAACTCCTCACTGCATGACTATACTTTGATATGAATCCCATCCAGAATTCTACAGTTGTCTTGGGAACCACCTTCCTTTGTCTGTGACTGAATACCTAGTCCGTGTACAATGGTTTCCAGGAT
Organism: Oncorhynchus mykiss; assembly: GCF_057628025.1. Taxonomy (NCBI): domain Eukaryota; kingdom Metazoa; phylum Chordata; class Actinopteri; order Salmoniformes; family Salmonidae; genus Oncorhynchus; species Oncorhynchus mykiss. The sequence continues at coordinate 18,173,668 of NC_143034.1, read as the reverse complement.
GCTCTACCCCCCACCCCTTTAATGTGTTGTGTACAACATCCTTGAAACATGAGCATGAAGAATGCTCTGCTTTGTCCTCTGCTTTGTCCTCTGCTTGTCCTAGAAACCATTGTACAGGTGTTGTATTCTGAATGTTACCATCCAAACCACAGCATTACATTGTGAATGTTACCATCCAAACCACAGCATTACATTGTGAATGTTACCATCCAAACCACAACATTATATTGTGAATGTTACCATCCAAACCACAGCATTATATTGTGAATGTTACCATCCAAACCACAGCAATACATTGTGAATGTTACCATCCAAACCACAGCAATACATTGTGAATGTTACCATCCAAACCACAGCATTATATTGTGAATGTTACCATCCAAACCACAGCAATACATTGTGAATGTTACCATCCAAACCACAGCATTATATTGTGAATGTTACCATCCAAACCACAGCAATACATTGTGAATGTTACCATCCAAACCACAGCAATACATTGTGAATGTTACCATCCAAACCACAGCAATACATTGTGAATGTTACCATCCAAACCACAGCAATACATTGTGAATGTTACCATCCAAACCACAGCATTACATTGTGAATGTTACCATCCAAACCACAGCAATACATTGTGAATGTTACCATCCAAACCACAGCATTATATTGTGAATGTTACCATCCAAACCACAGCAATACATTGTGAATGTTACCATCCAAACCACAGCAATACATTGTGAATGTTACCATCCAAACCACAGCATTGTATTGTGAATGTTACCATCCAAACCACAGCAATACATTGTGAATGTTACCATCCAAACCACAGCATTATATTGTGAATGTTACCATCCAAACCACAGCATTGTATTGTGAATGTTACCATCCAAACCACAGCATTACATTGTGAATGTTACCATCCAAACCACAGCAATACATTGTGAATGTTACCATCCAAACCACAGCATTATATTGTGAATGTTACCATCCAAACCACAGCATTACATTGTGAATGTTACCATCCAAACCACAGCATTACATTGTGAATGTTACCATCCAAACCACAGCAATACATTGTGAATGTTACCATCCAAACCACAGCATTACATTGTGAATGTTACCATCCAAACCACAGCATTACATTGTGAATGTTACCATCCAAACCACAGCAATACATTGTGAATGTTACCATCCAAACCACAGCAATACATTGTGAATGTTACCATCCAAACCACAGCATTATATTGTGAATGTTACCATCCAAACCACAGCAATACATTGTGAATGTTACCATCCAAACCACAGCATTATATTGTGAATGTTACCATCCAAACCACAGCAATACATTGTGAATGTTACCATCCAAACCACAGCAATACATTGTGAATGTTACCATCCAAACCACAGCAATACATTGTGAATGTTACCATCCAAACCACAGCAATACATTGTGAATGTTACCATCCAAACCACAGCATTACATTGTGAATGTTACCATCCAAACCACAGCAATACATTGTGAATGTTACCATCCAAACCACAGCATTATATTGTGAATGTTACCATCCAAACCACAGCAATACATTGTGAATGTTACCATCCAAACCACAGCAATACATTGTGAATGTTACCATCCAAACCACAGCATTGTATTGTGAATGTTACCATCCAAACCACAGCAATACATTGTGAATGTTACCATCCAAACCACAGCATTATATTGTGAATGTTACCATCCAAACCACAGCATTGTATTGTGAATGTTACCATCCAAACCACAGCATTACATTGTGAATGTTACCATCCAAACCACAGCAATACATTGTGAATGTTACCATCCAAACCACAGCATTACATTGTGAATGTTACCATCCAAACCACAGCATTACATTGTGAATGTTACCATCCAAACCACAGCAATACATTGTGAATGTTACCATCCAAACCACAGCATTACATTGTGAATGTTACCATCCAAACCACAGCATTACATTGTGAATGTTACCATCCAAACCACAGCATTATATTGTGAATGTTACCATCCAAACCACAGCATTATATTGTGAATGTTACCATCCAAACCACAGCAATACATTGTGAATGTTACCATCCAAACCACAGCAATACATTGTGAATGTTACCATCCAAACCACAGCAATACATTGTGAATGTTACCATCCAAACCACAGCATTATATTGTGAATGTTACCATCCAAACCACAGCAATACATTGTGAATGTTACCATCCAAACCACAGCATTATATTGTGAATGTTACCATCCAAACCACAGCAATACATTGTGAATGTTACCATCCAAACCACAGCATTATATTGTGAATGTTACCATCCAAACCACAGCAATACATTGTGAATGTTACCATCCAAACCACAGCATTATATTGTGAATGTTACCATCCAAACCACAGCAATACATTGTGAATGTTACCATCCAAACCACAGCATTATATTGTGAATGTTACCATCCAAACCACAGCATTACATTGTGAATGTTACCATCCAAACCACAGCATTACATTGTGAATGTTACCATCCAACCACAGCATTATATTGTGAATGTTACCATCCAAACCACAGCAATACATTGTGAATGTTACCATCCAAACCACAGCATTACATTGTGAATGTTACCATCCAAACCACAGCATTATATTCTGGATGTTACCATCCAAACCACAGCATTATATTGTGAATGTTACCATCCAAACCACAGCATTACATTGTGAATGTTACCATCCAAACCACAGCATTATATTCTGGATGTTACCATCCAAACCACAGCATTACATTGTGAATGTTACCATCCAAACCACAGCAATACATTGTGAATGTTACCATCCAAACCACAGCATTACATTGTGAATGTTACCATCCAAACCACAGCATTATATTGTGAATGTTACCATCCAAACCACAGCAATACATTGTGAATGTTACCATCCAAACCACAGCAATACATTGTGAATGTTACCATCCAAACCACAGCATTACATTGTGAATGTTACCATCCAAACCACAGCAATACATTGTGAATGTTACCATCCAAACCACAGCAATACATTGTGAATGTTACCATCCAAACCACAGCATTACATTGTGAATGTTACCATCCAAACCACAGCATTACATTGTGAATGCTACCATCCAAACCACAGCAATACATTGTGAATGCTACCATCCAAACCACAGCAATACATTGTGAATGCTACCATCCAAACCACAGCAATACATTGTGAATGCAGTATATGAAGACTCACCAGACAGTTTGAGAGAATCATTAAGCTTCTCACTCTCGTCAAAGTTAGAGGGGGAACTGTCATCCTCTGAATAGGAGCGATTAGCATCTCCCTGGTGGAGAGACAGAGAGAGGAAGAGAGAGAGGAAGAGTGATGGAGGGAGTGAAGGAGAGAGAAAGACAGGAAGAGAGAGAGGGGAAGAGAGTGAGGGAGGGAAGCAGAGAGAAAGACAAAGGAAGAGAGTGAGGGAGGGAAGCAGAGAGAAAGACAAAGGAAGAGAGAGAGGGGAAGAGAGTGAGGGAGGGAAGCAGAGAGAAAGACAAAGGAAGAGAGAGATAGAAAAAGAGGGAGGGAGTGAAGGAGAGAGAAAGACAGGAAGAGAGAGAGGGGAAGATAGTGAGGGAGGGAAGCAGAGAGAAAGACAAAGGAAGAGAGTGAGGGGAAGAGAGAGAAAGAAAGAAAAAGAGAGGGAGGCAGGGCAAGAGAGAAAGGGGGAGGAATGGACGAAGAGTGGGAGGGAGAGAGGAGGAAGAACATGAATGCTACATCAAAAGATCTATGCCATGTCATTGGTTTGAAGTATGGTAACCCCCCCCCCCCCCCCCCCCCCCCCCCAAAAAAAAAAGCTCAAACTCTTACCTCAGCCTGAAATCCCTCTACCAAGATGGCCACCAGCAGGTTGAAGAGGACGTAGTTCCCAAACGTCATAAGAGCTACGAAGTACAGAGCAGCTAGAGGAGAGGTGGCAGCCATTCCATTATACAGCACCGTGTTCCAGTCTTCCTGGGTTAGGATCTACACAGAGAAAGGAGGAGAGAAAGAGATGGGGGTGAGAGAAGGAGAGAGGGATGAGAGAAGGAGAGAGGAAGGAGAGGATGGAGGGATGAGAAAAGGAGAGAGGGATGAGAAAATGAGAGAGGGATGAGAGAAGGAGCAAGGGATGAGAGGAGGAGAAATGGATGAGAGTAGGAGCGAGGGATGAGAGAAGTAAAGGGGGATGAGAGAAGGAGCGAGGGATGAGAGAAGGATGGATGTGAGAAGGAGTGAGGGATGAGAGAAAGAGAGAGGGATAAGAGTAGGAGCGAGGGATGAGCGATGGATGAGAGAAGGAGAGAGGGATGAGAGATGGAGGAGAGAAGGAGAGAGGGATGAGAGAAAGAGAGAGGGATGATAGAAGGAGCAAGGGATGAGAGGAGGAGAAATGAGAGAAGTAGAGGGGGATGAGAGAAGGAGCGAGGGATGAGAGAAGTATGGATGAGAGAAGGAGTGAGGGATGAGAGAAAGAGAGAGGGATAAGAGTAGGAGCGAAGGATGAGCGATGGATGAGAGAAGGAGAGAGGGATGAGAGATGGAGGAGAGAAGGAGAGAGGGATGAGAGAATGAGAGAAGGATGATAGAAGGAGAGAGGGATGATAGATGGAGGAGAGAAGGAGAGAGGGATGAGAGAAGGCGAGAGGGAAGATAGAAGGAGAGAGGGATGATGGATGGAGGAGAGAAGAAGAGAGGGATGAGAGAAGGAGAGAGGGATGATAGAAGGAGAGAGGGATGAGAGGAGAGAGGAGATAGGGATGAGAGATGGATGAGAGGAGATAGGGATGAGAGATGGAGGAGAGAAGGAGAGAGGGATGAGAGAAGGAGAGAGGTGAGAAAAGGAGAGAGGAGATAGGGATGAGAGATGGATGAGAGGAGGAGAGAGGGATGAGAGAAGGAGAGAGCAGCTGAGGAGAGGTGGAGGTCATGCACAATGCACACACACACTACCACCCCTTTACCTGAAACACAGTGACGATGGCCCAGAGTAGAGAGTCAAAGTTCTTCCTGTCTGGAACAGTGTCTCCTGCCTCTGTCTTCAGGCTGAACTTGCAGCCAAAGATATGCATCCCCAAGATACTGCAACCCAAGACAGACAATACACTTCTAATATGACCAATAGAAAACTACACTCATCCCCAAGATACTGTAACACAAGGATATAAATGAAACAAACCAAGTTGTCCAGGGAATAAGAACGGCTCAATCATCACCTGATGTAGGGATGTGTGCAGAAACATGTCTTAGCGGTTTCATCTCTTGAAAGATAAACCCTATGTAACCAGCCGTGGAGGGTGTTTGTGTAGGCTACTGTCTGTCTAGGGAGTTGTAATGTTATTGACATTAATAGGAGGGTGTTTGTGTAGGCTACTGTCTGTCTAGGGAGTTGTAATGTTATTGACATTAATAGGAGGGTGTTTGTGTAGGCTACTGTCTGTCTAGGGAGTTGTAATGTTATTGCCATTAATAGGAGGGTGTTTGTGTAGGCTACTGTCTGTCTAGGGAGTTGTAATGTTATTGCCATTAATAGGAGGGTGTTTGTGTAGGCTACTGTCTGTCTAGGGAGTTGTAATGTTATTGACATTAATAGGAGGGTGTTTGTGTAGGCTACTGTCTGTCTAGGGAGTTGTAATGTTATTGACATTAATAGGAGGGTGTTTGTGTAGGCTACTGTCTGTCTAGGGAGTTGTACTGTTATTGACATTAATAGGAGGGTGTTTGTGTAGGCTACTGTCTGTCTAGGGAGTTGTAATGTTATTGAAAGATAAACCCTATGTAACCAACCGTGGAGGGTGTTTGTGTAGGCTACTGTATGTCTAGGGAGTTGTAATGTTATTGACATTAATAGGAGGGCATTGTCAATGTGCTCCATTTATCCTGTGTATGCCTCTCTGCACTGAAGTGGAACTGAAGCATCTGAATGGAAGAGGGAGAAGAGGAGGAAGATGGAGGAGGAGGAGATGACGAAGAAGGAGAAGGAGAAGGAGAAGAAGGAGAAGAAGAAGGAGACGAAGGAGAAGGAGAAGAGGGAGAAAGAGACGAAGAAGGAGAGGAGGGAGAAGGAGAAGAAGGAGAAGAGGGAGAAGGAGAAGATGAAGGAGAAGAAGTAGAAGGAGAAGAAGGAGAAGAAGGAGAAGGAGAAGAAAGAGAAGGAGAAGAAGGAGAAGGAGAAGGAGAAGAAAGAGAAGGAGAAGAAGGAGAAGGAGAAGAGAAAGGAAAATGAGAAGGAGAAGGGGAAGGAAAAATCTACACTGATTATTACACTGGGGCTTCCTGTATGTTTCTCTGTCAGTCTCAGCCACTGATTATTACACTGGGGCTTCTTGTATGTTTCTCTGTCAGTCTCAGCCACTGATTATTACACTGGGGCTTCCTGTATGTTTCTCTGTCAGTCTCAGCCTCTACAGTCAACAGGTGGTAATGTCTAGAACCTCTTCATGATGGGAATTCAATGACATGGAAGTGTAGTCAGTCAGGCAGGCAGGCTGACGCACATACACTGTGTGCTGTGTGCATGGTGAGTGTGTGTGTCCACCACTGTGCCTGCATGTATGTATATGTGACTGCATGCGTACCAGGTGTGTGTGTGTGTGTGTGTGTGTGTGTGTGTGTGTGTGTGTGTGTGTGTGTGTGATCGTGTACATACAGATGTGTACAAAGCGGTGTGTGTACCTGAATATAAAGATGAACAGCATCAACAGCATACAGAAGGTGGCCACATTGTCCATAGTCTTCATCAGGACCACGAGCTGTCTGCGCAGCGCTGGCATGAACCTGACTAGCTTCAGGACACGAAGGAGTCTGAAGGTCCTCAAAATGGACAGACCTCCGTCAGACTGGCCGATGATCTCACACACACTGGCGAGAGGGAGGGCAGGGGAGGGAGGGAGAAAGAGGAGAGGGGGAGACTCAATCAAGACTTTCAATACATTTCAACAGATTTGGGTCTGTATTGGTTTGAATATTGGGATGACATTGTTGAACAGATTTGGATGATAATCCTTCCGTTGTTAACCTGATAATGACGATGACACCGTCGAACACATTGTAGGGGTTTCTCAGATAGTTGAAACATCCGGACGCTGTTATCTTCAGGATCATCTCCATGGCAAACATACTAGTGAACACTATGTTACAGATCTCCAACACGTTGGTTAGTTCCTCAGGCTAGTGGAGAGAGAGAGGGAAGGGGGAGAGGGTAGGGACCAGATAGAGAGAGAACGAGAGAAAGAGAGAGAGAGAGAGATATCTGTATATTGCTTTATACATTGGGAACGTACCCCCCACACACACCCTCTTTCTTTCCTCTCCTTCTCTATTTCCTCTCTCTCCCTCTCTCTTTATTCCCACTCCTCTCTTTCCTCTCTCTCACCCTCACACTTTATTTCCTCTCCTTCTCTCTTTCCTCTCTCTCCCTCTCTCTTTATTCCCACTCCTCTCTTTACTGTCTCTCTCCCTCACACGTTCTTTCCTCTCCTTCTCTCTTTGCTCTCACTTTCTTTCCTCTCCTTCTCTCTTCCTCTCCACTCCTTCCTCGCTCTTTCTTTCCTCTCATTCTCTTTTTCCTCTCTCTCTCCCTCTCACTTTCTTTCCTCTCCTCTCTTTCCTCTCTCTCTTCCCCACACTTTCTTTCCTCTCCTCTCTTTGCGCTCTCTTTCTTTCCTCTCCTTCTCTCTTTCTTTCCCCTCTCTCCCTCTCTCTTTCCTCTCTCCCTACTTCTTTCTTTCCTCTCCTTCTCTCTTTCATCCCCTTATCTCTTTCCTCTCCTTCTCTCTTTCCTCTCCTTGTCTCTTTCCTCTCTCTCCCTCTATCTATCTTTCTTTCCTCTCATTCTCTCTTTCCTCTCTCTCTCTCTTTCCTCTCCTTCTCTCTTTCCTCTCTCTATCTTTCCTCTCCTTCTCTCTTTCCTCTCTCTCTTTCCTCTCTCTCTCTCCCTCTCTTACTTTCCTCTCCTTCTCACTTTCTTTCCACTCACTCTCTCTTTCCTCTCCTTCTCTCTTTGCTCTCTCTTCATTTCCTCTCCTCTCGTTCCTCTCTCCCTCTCTCTTACTTTCCTCTCCTTCTATCGTTCCTCTCTCCCTCTCTTTCTTTCCTCTCCTTCTCTCTTTCCTCTCTCCCTCTCTTACTTTCCTCTCCTTCTCTTGTTCCTCTCTCCCTCTCTCTTTCTTTCCTCTCCTTCTCTCTCCCTATCTCTTACTTTCCTCTCCTTCTCTCGTTCCTCTCTCCCTCTCTTACTTTCCTCTCCCTCTCTCTTTCCCCTCCTTCTCTCTTTCTTTCCTCTCTCCCTCTCTTACTTTCCTCTCCCTCTCTCGCTAGTCAGGCAGTTCAATCTCCCTGTGATTGACAGAACTGCATCGATCAGTCAAAAAGGGCACAGAGTGGTGGCACAGTTTCTCTCTCTTTTTCTCTCTCTCTCTCCGTCTCTCTCTCTTTCTCTGTCCCTCGCTCTCTCCAGACACACATACACGCGCATGTATGGTAAATCTGTATGGCTAAATGTGTCTGTGTTGTGATTGAAACCTAATCACTATCCCTAACCTATGATGACATCACTGAACAAGCCTCTGATCACCAGCCTGAAGGTCATTGAGGACGGAGT
>NC_143034.1:18150000-18160000 GCF_057628025.1 Oncorhynchus mykiss | reverse complement strand
GAGGGAGATTAGTCACTTTCAGGCCCAAGGCAACGTACTGGTCTGTGGAGACCTGAATGCTAGAACAGCAGAAGAACAAGACACTATTAACAGTCACGGGGACAAACAGCTACCAGGAAGCAACAACGTTTCCCTCCCCACAAACCCCCACATAAACAACTATGACAAGGTGAAAAACAAAAAATGGAGTACAGCTCGTGAAGCTCTGTCGAACACTGGGTCTGTACATAGTCAATGGCAGGCTGAGAGGGGACTCTTTTGGTAGGTACACCAATAGCTCATCCCTTGGCAGCAGCACTGTAGACTACTTCCTCACCGACCTAAACCCAGAGTCTCTCAGAGCCTTCACACTCAGCCCACTAACACCTCTCTCAGACCACAGTAAAATCATAAACTTTATATTTGGAACATAAACTTTATATTTGACAAATTAGCCTCCTTGGCTAATCTAAAGAAGCATAAGAGAAATAAGAGATAATGAAAAATGGTTTGATAATGATTGCAAAAAATCTAAGAAAGTCATTGAGAAATATATCTAATCAAAAACACAGAGAACCAGACAACAAAAATACAAACACACCCTAAGAACAAAAAAGCAACAGCACATTAGAAATCAGCTGGATGGAATTGAGGAATCCATAGAATCAAACCACTTCTGGGAGATTTGGAATAAATTAAACAAACCTCATCATGACGAATTGTCTCTCCAACATGGGGACATGTAGAGAAATCATTTTGTAAACCTCTACAGCAATATAACAAAGAGCCCAGAACAAAAAGATAGTCAAGAAAAATGACAAATCCTTGAATCAGCAGTCAAAGACTATCAGAATCCTGTGGATACCCCAATTACAGAAGAAGAATTATTGGAAAAACTATGCACTCTTCAACCAAAAAAGGCCTGTGGCGCTGATGGTATTTTAAATGAAATTACAAATATACAGACCACAAATTCAAATTGGCTATACTCAAACTCTTCAACATTATCCCCACTGCAGGTATTTCCCCCGATATTTGGAACCAGGGATTGATCACACCAATCTATAAAAATGGAGACAAATTTGACCCAAATAATTACAGAGGAATTTGCGTTAAAAGCAACTTGGGGAAAATCCTCTGTAGTATCATAAATAGCAGACGACATCATTTCCTTGACGAACACAACGTCCTGAGCAGAAGTCAGATTGGATTATCGTACAACAGACCACATTTTCACCCTACACACTCTAATTGACAAACAAGTAAACCAAACAAAGGCAAAATCTACTCGTGGTTTGTAGATTTCAAGAAAGCATTTGATTCAATTTGGCACAAAGCTCTTTTTTATAAACTAACAGAAAGTGGTATTGGAGGTAAAACATATGATTTTATTAAATCAGTGTACACTAAAAACAAATGTGCAGTTAAAATTGGCAACAAGCAAACAGACTTCTTCTCTCAGGGACGGGGAGTGAAACAGGGCTGCCCCATAAGTCCAACACTATTTAACATCTATGTTAATGAATTGTCAAAAACATTAGAAGAATCGGCAGCACCTGGTATCACCCTACACCACACTGAAATCTGCTAAACGTAGATGAGCTGGTGCTGCTGTCTCCCACTAAATAGGGGTTACAGCAGCACCTAGATCGTCTTCACAGGTTCTGTCAGACCTGAGCTCTGACCATTAACCTAAAAAACAACAAATATATTGATATTCCAAAAAAGGTCAGGAAATCAGGATGACAAATATAAATTCTATTTGGACACAGTGCTATTAGAACACACCAAAAACTACACAAATCTAGGACTAAATATCAGCAACACAGGTAGCTTTTACAGTGGCTGTGAATGAGCTGAGAGACAAAGCAAGAAGAGTGTTTTATGCCATTAAAAGGAACATTAAAATCGAAATTCCAATCTGGCTCAAAATGTTCCAATCGGTTATAGAACCAATTGCTCTATATGGCAGTGAAGTATGGGGTCCACTCTCTAATAATGAATTCACCAAATGGGACAAACATCCAATTGAAATACTGCATGCAGAGTTTTGCAAGACTGTATTGCAAGTGCAAAGAAAAACTCTAAATAACGCATGTAGAGCAGAATTGGGCCAATACCCCCGACTCATTCGAATAGAAAAAAGAGCCATCAAATTTTACAACCACCTAAAAACAAGCGACTCCAAAACATTCCATCACACAGCTCTACAATGTCAAGAGATGAAACCAGAGAAGAGTCCCCTCAGCCAGCTGTTTCTGAGACTCAGTTCACCAACCCAAACCAAAAATATATCACCTATTGGAAAGACACCACAAAAAAATCAAAGTAAACTTCTGTGCTATTTGGCACTAAACAGACAGTACTTGGTGGCAGACTATCTGACCACTGTGACTGATAGAAAACTGAGGAAAACATTGACTAGGTACAGACTCAGTAAGTACAGTCTGGCTATAGAGACCGGTCGTCACAGACAAACCTGGCTGCCCAGAGAGGACAGGCTGTGCTCACTCTGCTCCAGGATAGAGGTAGAGACAATGCTTTATTTCCAACTACACTGTGACAAATACTCAGACCATAGAGAATATTTATTTCCCAAAATTATAATTCAATACAAAGAATTTGAAACTATAAAAGATGAAGAAAAAATCTAATATTTATTGGGTGAAAAGCCAAAATGCGCAGTTTTGGCAGCCAAATATGTGTCCCCCTGCCACAACCTGAGGGACAGCCAGTGAAAAGTGCAATGTAATGTCGATAATATTTCCCATCTTGTTTTGTTTTGTCTTTCATACCATGTCATGTGTTTTCTCAGTCATGTTGACACTGGTCTACTACCATGTCATGTGTTTTCTCAGTCATGTTGACACTGGTCTACTACCATGTCATGTGTTTTCTCAGTCATGTTGACACTGGTGTACTACCATGTCATGTGTTTTCTCAGTCATGTTGACATTGGTCTACTACCATTGATTTAATGTATTGTTGTTCTCATTAATATTGTTGTTGTAGTTTTTGTTAATGGTAATCCCATGTCCACTACTACTATTATTATTGCTGTTGGTCCCACCATGTATTTATATATAAATATAAATATATATATATATATATATATATATATATATATATATATATATAGTTTATATATGTATATATATATATATATATATATATATAAATATATATTTTTCTAGATGTATACGTTGACAATGTGAGTAATAATGAACTTGCCATGTCAATAAAGTAAATTGAATTGTATTGAGAAGGAGAAAGGACAGAGTGAGAGCGAAGGAAAAGCTCAGAGAGAGAACATAGAGAGAGAGAGAGAGAGAGAGAGGGGGCAGAGAGAAGAGAGAGAAAGGGGGGAGAACATAGAGTGAGAGAGAGAGAGAGAGAGAGAGAGAGAGAGGAGAGAAAGAGAGGGAGAGAACATAGAAAAAGGACATAGATAGAGAGAGTAGCGAGAAGAGAGAAACAGAGGCAGAGAAAGAGAGAGCAAGAGAGAGAGAGAGTGAGTGAGAGAGAGAGAGGGAGAGAGAGAGAAAAAGAGAGGAGGATCAGATAGGACTAGGAGGTTATCATGGTTTGAATCAGTATTGATCTAATGAGGGAAACCATAGGATTTTCTCCTCTCTGTTTCTCCTTTCATGATTGGTTTAGCTCTCTGTACCGATCCTTGTCCAAGCACTCACACTCGCATCGCTCTCATACTCTGCTTTCTCTCTCTGCTTCTTCTCTCTCTCTTTCTCCGTCCTTCTCTGTTCTCTCTACGGTTGCAATTGATTTAAACCAGAGCCGTGGATTCAAATAGTTCGTTTCCATGCCAATTCTGTATGCTCAGGACTGAAATGAAAGTAGGGGACCCCACAACGATCAGAGAGAGAGGGGATGACAGATGATCAAATATCTATACAGAAGCTTGGGTGACAACAGGAGTGGAGAGTATGTGTGGAAGTGGAGGCTGTGTGTATTGTAAACACATAGGAGTGGAGAGTGTGTGTGGAAGTGGAGGCTGTGTGTATTGTAAACACATAGGAGTGGAGAGTATGTGTGGAAGTGGAGGCTGTGTGTATTGTAAACACATAGGAGTGGAGAGTGTGTGTGGAAGTGGAGGCTGTGTGTATTGTAAACACATAGGAGTGGAGAGTGTGTGTGGAAGTGGAGGCTGTGTGTATTGTAAACACATAGGAGTGGAGAGTGTGTGTGGAAGTGGAGGCTGTGTGTATTGTAAACACATAGGAGTGGAGAGTGTGTGTGGAAGTGGAGGCTGTGTGTATTGTAAACACATAGGAGTGGAGAGTGTGTGTGGAAGTGGAGGCTGTGTGTATTGTAAACACAGTACAAGGGTACAGAAATAGAAATAGCTCTGTAAGCCTTGGGTACGACTGTGTGTGTATGTTGGTGGGTGTGTACTGTATAGGCCTACTGTGTGTGTGTGTGTGTTTCTGATTTTCACAGCCATATGATTGTCCTCATCCACTTGTTGTGCTTCCACTTCACACTGTAGCGATTGTCAGTGATTTTATAGTACAGATACTTTACAGTGTGTTGATGATTGTTGCTTTCAGTGATTGTACCCCCCCCCCCCCCAATCTGGCTGTCTATCTACTCTGATTTATTCCTCTCCCTCTCTCTTTCCCTCTCTTTCTACCTCTCTCTTTGCCCCCCACCCCCTTCACTCTCTACCTTTTCCTGCAGTCTGTCTCATCTGATTTCCCTCCTCTCTCCATTAGAGTGTAGGAGTGGAGACAAAGCCTTAATGGAAGGGTACTTGTCTGTCTCAGTGTGAAAACGAGGGCGTCTCATCTCCTCGGCATAATAACCTATTGAGACGGAGACGTGTTGCGCAACAGATTAGTGTGAAGACAAGAGCGTCTGCTGGTAATAACTCTGAGACTGAGACATGTTGTAAAGAGGCTGCAGGAAATGTACAGGAGGTGTGTCATTCACCTCCCTGAAAGCATCATTCCAACTACTTGTACTCAATATGTATTAAACATCTTTCTTTGTGTGAAAGAGGGAGCATCGTGTTGCATGATAAGCTATGAAAAGACTGTCGTGTTGGGAAACAGTGTCAAAGGTATTGGATGCCTATAGGACAAAAGCATCTGCTGAGCATACAGGCTGTACTTATGTTGTTTAGAGGAGATGTGTTCAACGCCTCCATTTATATGGAAACTGTTGACAGTGAAAAACCCAGCAGTGTTGCAGTTCTTGACTCAAACCCAGTGCGCCTGGCACCTACTACCATTCCCCGTTCAAAGACAGTTCCATTGTTTTGTCTTGTCCATTCATCCTCTGAATGGCACACAGACACAATCCATTGTCTCAAGGCTTAAACAATCCTTCTTTAACCTGTCTCCTCCCCTTCATCTTTAACCTGTCTCCTCCCCTTCATCTATAACCTGTCTCCTCCCCTTCATCTTTAACCTGTCTCCTCCCCTTCATCTACACTGATTGAAGTGGATTTAACAAGTGACATCATTAAGGGATCATAGCTTTCACCTGGATTCACCTGGTCAGTCTACGTCATGGAAAGAGCAGGTGTTCATAAGGTTTTGTATACTCTGTGTATACAGTATGCACAATGTTGCATGCTAGAAAGTAATCCCGCAATTCTACTTTACTGTACTGAATGAAGACTGTTGAGTGAAGTGAATGAAGGGTTAGCAAATGCTGTATTACCATATTATAAAATGGGTTGTTTGGATTCTGTATGCTGATTGGTTGGTAGCAGGGAGTTATAGCACCACAATCCCTCATTATCTGGTGATGCCTGTTAACAGTTCCATTAAATGTATAAATGTGCATTTACTGTCCCACAGCCCAGCCAGTCAATTTGTAAATTTAATCTCCCCCGGGGAAAAAAGTGTCAAGACAATATGTCCCCATGCTACGAGCCCAGCATTTGGTTTGGGACAGTACAACTATGTGCCTATCAGATTTGTGCAACATGTTGCAGGTTTTTTTTCTCCACTGTGCCATGCACATGACATGACGAGCCTGACAGCTTCTCTGATCCAGGCCAATTCATGTATCAGCATCATTATAATGGATGCATTCAAAGAATTGGCAATAGAAACAAAGGTAAAACAAACAAAAATTACATAGTTTGCTGTCATTTCAGCTGCTCGATGTGATTGTGTGTTAGCTTGCCTTTGGTGGGCTAGTTAGCTAGCAAAGGAGAAGTAACGTTAGCCTAGCTATCCTACATAACTATATTATTGACTTGGAGAAGTAACATTAGCCTAGCTATCCTACATAACTATATTATTGACTAGGAGAAGTAACGTTAGCCTAGCTATCCTACATAACTATATGATATTGAGTTGACCATCAGCTGGTTGTTGCCTAATTATACATGGTTTATTAAATAAATATGTATTGATGTTATTGTCTCTCATTACCATTGAACCTCTGCTAGCTAGCTAGCTAGCTCCATGCCAATCATGAGTTTAGCATAGCAACGTGGAATGACTAGAATGAATGACAGAACTGATATTGCAGGCGAAAGCCTGAGGAAAATCCAATCAGGAAGTGTCTCTTATTTTGAAACCTCTCGGTTCCTCAGCATGCCTAACCTCCATTTAAAGGGATATCAACCAGATTCCTTTTTCTATGGCTTCCCTAAGGTGTCAACAGTCTTTAGACATAGTTTCAGGCTTTTATTTTGAAAAATGAGCGTGAAGGATCACATTGCGTAAGTGGGTAGGTGGGGGCTCTCAGAGTGAGTTTTGCGCAACTGAGTAAAGCCGCCATTGTTTCTCCTGCTGTTATTGAAAAACCTACACACTCGGTTGATATATTATCAAATATATATCTTAAAAACAACTTGAGGATTGATTATAAAAAACCTTTGACATGTTTCTGTGGACATTATGGATATTATTTGGAATATACGTCTGCGTTGTCGTGACCACTCTTTCCTGTGGATTTCTGAACATAACTGAACATTGGTGACCTAGCTACTTAATGCTTAGTGTACATAATGTTATGTTATGGTATCGATACATTTACACAAACGCTTGTATTGCTTTCGCTGTAAAGCATCATTTCAAAATCTGAGACGACTGGTGGATTAACAAAAGGCTAAACTGTGTTTTGCAATATTGCACTTGTGATTTTAATGAATATGAATATTTTCTAGTAATATTATTTGACTGTGGCGCAATGCTATTCAGCGGTTGCTGATGATGAGAGAGAGAGAGAGAGGCCCTAAGAACAGCCCTTAGTCAGGAGTTATGACACGATAATCCCCGGGTTCTCATGCATTGTACAACACTGTTGAGTGAAAGAAGGGTTAAGGCTCTCTTTGCATTTTAGGAAACCATTTCAATAAAAGAGACATTATGAGAGAGAAAGGAAATTGTGTACAGTTATAGTTAAGAGGACAGAGAGAGAGAGAGAGAGAGAGAGAGAGAGAGAGAGAGAGAGAGAGAGAGAGGGGGAGAGAGAGTGAGAGAGAGTGATGGGTGTTTGTAGCTTGGAGCCAACGGGTGGCCAGGGTACAAACGGTAAACCAGTATAAACCACCCCCTTTCATTCTCCAACCGTGACACCACACCACACCAGACAGATGTGTGTGTGTGTTGTGTGTGTGTGTGTGTGTGTGTGTGTGGGTGTCTGGATGCGAGCCTAATCCCCAGGTGGTCTGAGCATCCAATAATAATCCCTTTCTATTACCGTGCCCGATAGCATCTCTGGTATGGAACGAGAGAGTGAGAAAGAGAGAGAGGAAAAGAGAGAGAAACAGAGAGAGAGAAGAGTGAGAGAGAGAGAGAGATAGAGAGAGAGAGAGAGAGAGAGAGAGAGAGAGAGAGAGAGGAAGAGAGGGAGAGAGAGAGAGAGATAGAGAGAGAGAGAGAAGAGAGAGAGAGAGAGAGAGAGAGAGAGAGAGGGAAGAGAGAGAGGGAGAGAGAGAGAGGAAGAGAGAGAGAGACGGAGAGAGAGGAAGAGAGAAAGAGAGAGAGAGAGAGAGAGAGAGAGAGAGAGAGAGAGAGGAATGCATTGTGTGTGTGTTTGTGTGTGTGCATGCATTGCGTGTGTGTGTGTGTGTACTTACGATGATGAGCAGTATAAGTAGATGAAGTTGTAGAAGGAGTGAGCATCCATTACATAGTACATGATCTCTACCCAGCCTTCCAGGGTGATGACCTGGAGAGGAACACACACACACACACACAACATGTCTCTAAGTCAAGGACAATAGGCTTTGACATTTCCATTGTTACCAAGAATTCAGACATTTCACCAAGACGAAGCTCACTTTGTCCTTCTACAGATCAGCCAGATCAGTCACCCTCCAGTTGACCTAGACTTGAGAACATCGTCTGATAACATCCACTTCCTGATTCATTTCCCCACTAAAAGTCACATAGAGGAGAGCTCTCTGTCTCTGTAATGTAATCAGATAATCAGATAGCAAGCCAATTACAGAGTGTATATCTCCCCATCACCTAATCACTACTGTCAGACACTTCACTACTGCTGGAGAACTACAAGGCTGATGTTCCAGACCAGCATACATTATTCAATTCATTACAGCAAGTAGATATCTTGTCATGACCTAATCACTATGGTAACCTCTATGTTGTCATGGACCTAATCACTATGGTAACCTCTACTCTATCTTGTCATGACCTAATCACTATGGTAACCTCTATCTTGTCATGACCTAATCACTATGGTAACCTCTGCTCTATCTTGTCATGACCTATTCACTATGGTAACCTCTACTCTATCTTGTCATGACCTAATCACTATGGTAATCTCTACTCTATCTTGTTCATGACCTAATCACTATGGTAATCTCTACTCTATCTTGTCATGATCTAATCACTATGGTAACCTCTATCTTGTCATGATCTAATCACTATGGTAACCTCTACACTATCTTGTCATGACCTAATCACTATGGTAACCTCTACTCTATCTTGTCATGACCTAATCACTATGGTAACCTCTACTCTATCTTGTCATGATCTAATCACCATGGTAACCTCTACTCTATCTTGTCATGACCTAATCACTATGGTAATCTCTACTCTATCTTGTCGTGACCTAATCACTTTGGTAATCTCTACTCTATCTTGTCATGACCTAATCACTATGGTAATCTCTACTCTATCTTGTCGTGACCTAATCACTATGGTAATCTCTACTCTATCTTGTCGTGACCTAATCACTATGGTAATCTCTACTCTATCTTGTCATGACCTAATCACTATGGTAACCTCTACTCTATCTCGACATACTCCCGACCTATACTTCAGGGGTGGGACAACTCTAGTCTAAGAGGACTGGCACGGTGTGCAGGTGTTTGTTCCAGCCCAGTGTCAACGTGCACTAACACCCTGATAAGACTAACAATGATCTAAATAAAGGGAAATCATGCATGTTGGTGCTGGGCGGGAACAAAGCCTGCCCACAGCAGCCCTCCAGTACAGGGATTGATCTGGCCTCTACTTTAACCACTACAGCTCCCTGGACAGTGCAAAGACAAACGATATGACAGGCACCTTTAAGCACCTTTAGGCACCTTTCCCCGACCTACATTGACTAACCTGTGGCCCCCCACATTGACTTGGTTCCGGTACCCCATGTATATAGCCTTGTTATTGTTATTTTGTTTCTTTTTATTAAATATTTTCTTTACAAGATTTTGTAACTGCAGTGTTGGTTAGGGGCTTTTAAATAAGCATTTCACTGTAAGGTTTGAACCTGTTGTATTCGGCGCATGTGACAAAAAAAAATTTGATTTGATTTTTACATCAATAAAAAAAGAGAGACAGAGAAGGCAAGCTAGGTAGGTGTAGAGAGAGACACGTGTGGTGCATATCTAGCCACATCAGCTCATAAAGCTCAACAATACAAATGAAGAAAAGAAAGTCCAAACCACCCAATCAAAGCCCTACCTGAAAGATGACGATCCAAGCGTAGGCGATATTGTCGAAGTTGATGGCTCCTTTATGTGGGTTGCTGTGGCCCGTGTGACAGCGTGTGTAATACTGGTTCCAGTTGA
>NC_143034.1:18132500-18137500 GCF_057628025.1 Oncorhynchus mykiss | reverse complement strand
ACACAATTGCATTTTCTGTATGGCAATTTGAATGCACAAAGATACATTGTTGTGCCATTCATCCGCCACCATCACCTCATGTTTCAACATGATAACGCACAGCCCCATGTCACAAGGATCTGTACACAATTCCTAGAAGCTGAAAATGTCCCAGTTCTTCCATGGCCTGCATAGTCACCAGACATGTCACCCATTGAGCATGTTTGGGATGCTCTGGATTGAAGTGTACGACAGCGTGTTCCAGTTCCCTCCAATATCCAACAACTTCGCACAGCCATTGAAGCGGAGTGGGACAACATTCCACAGGCCACAATCAACAGCCTTGATCAACTCTATGAGAAGGAAATATGTCACAATCAACAGCCTGATCAACTCTATGAGAAGGAAATATGTCACAATCAACAGCCTGATCAACTCTATGAGAAGGAAATATGTCACAATCAACAGCCTGATCAACTCTATGAGAAGGAAATATGTCACAATCAACAGCCTGATCAACTCTATGAGAAGGAAATATGTCACAATCAACAGCCTGATCAACTCTATGAGAAGGAAATATGTCACAATCAACAGCCTGATCAACTCTATGAGAAGGAAATATGTCACAATCAACAGCCTGATCAACTCTATGAGAAGGAAATATGTCACAATCAACAGCCTGATCAACTCTATGAGAAGGAAATATGTCACAATCAACAGCCTGATCAACTCTATGGATGAAGGAAATATGTCACAATCAACAGCCTGATCAACTCTATGAGAAGGAAATATGTCACAATCAACAGCCTGATCAACTCTATGAGAAGGAAATATGTCACAATCAACAGACTGATCAACTCTATGAGAAGGAAATATGTCGAGCTGCATGAGGCAAATAGTGGTCACACCAGATACTGACTGGTTTTCTGAGCAACCTACAGATGCATATCTGTATTCCCAGTCATGTGAAATCCATAGATTATGGGCTAAGGAATGTATATAAATGTATATACATTGACTGATTTCCTTATTTGAACTGTAACTAGGACTGTTAAGGTGACCAAATTACATTTGATAGTTTAAGCACAGTAATTAGGCTTCTCCAAACTCTGATGCTGCTGCTCCAAACTTGCTAACTGCCTGGTACTCAGCACTATATTGTCCCTCTAATCATTCTAATGACATCAATGCAAATGTATTAAAACATCTAATCAAACACTTCAAGAGAGCCCATGAGCTCATGTTGCGCAACATTTCTATAGGATATGCAATTGCGTAAGAAAACAGTTTTGATGGCCTCTATTAAAAAGAGGAGGGTATCATCAGCTTTCTATAGGCTAGGTCTACTATATTTATTTCTCAACTTTCCTAATATTAAGCACATTGCTTCGCTTTACAACAGAAGTATAGACTACCTGGCTGGCATGAAAATGAACCATGGGAAATGCGTCCTCCATTCGCTATTTAAGTACATAGTCCTCCATTCGCTATTTAAGTACATAGATGACGTATTTTTTTCCTGCTGCCCCTGTTCTGAGACAGGTGCATGATAATGGTCCATTCTAAATCAAAACATATATCACACATATATTATTTAGTATATGTAAAGACAACATTAAATTAAGAATAGTCTCATGGGTGACAATATTAGCCTATAACTTGTGAATGTTGCCCAGGTTGAATGATACCCAGGTTGAATGATGCCCAGGTTGAATGATGCCCAGGTTGAATGATGCCCAGGTTGAATGATGCCCAGGTTGAATGATGCCCAGGTTGAATGATGCCCAACTTGAATGATGCCCAGGTTGAATGATGCCCAGGTTGAATGATGCCCAGGTTGAATGATGCCCAGGTTGAATGATGCCCAGGTTGAATGATGCCCAGGTTGAATGATGCCCAGGTTGAATGATGCCCAGGTTGAATGATGCCCAGGTTGAATGATGCCCAGGTTGAATGATGCCCAGGTTGAATGATACCAAGGTTGAATGATGCCCAGGTTGAATGATGCCCAGGTTGAATGATGCCCAGGTTGAATGATGCCCAGGTTGAATGATGCCCAGGTTGAATGATGCCCAGGTTGAATGATGCCCAGGTTGAATGATGCCCAGGTTGAATGATGCCCAGGTTGAATGATGCCCAACTTGAATGATACCAAGGTTGAATGATGCCCAGGTTGAATGATGCCCAGGTTGAATGATGCCCAGGTTGAATGATGCCCAGGTTGTGCATTAAGGCAAGAAAATCGTAGTCACACAACTCGCACAACTCAACTAAAGTGGCCAAATAACTTCTTAAAATGGAGTACATTAATCCGCTTTATAACCAGTGTAGATCTTACATGGCAGACATAAGCAACACGTTTCTAGTTTGGGGGAGATCATTTTCACCATAAAATGCACCTTTATAATAAAGCATTACATCTATAATCACATTTGCCGTCAATTCAAGAACAGTGTTTTCCTGCTAATTGATTCCATTTAGGAACATTCACGCTTATAGCCTACTGCTGTGAGTGTATTACTGGGCTTATAATGTGAAAAAAGGGCCTAATAGTTTAACAAACATTTTAAGCTAAACGATCGACCTCATTGCTTTTAAACTGTTTTTTTTTTTTAAATATGCGATTGGTTGTATTCATTTGGGATCTATCGCATCCCACAACTGTCCCAGAGTATGTTTGGAATATGTATTTATTGCACAGAAGGACAAGTTAATCGATAGAATAGGTCTACGTTTGTACTATGGGGGATAGTAGATTGACATAGGCTAGTGCTTGTGCTGTTCATTAGGTCTACTCGTCTTGTTGGATGAAGGAAAGTAGGCTGAATGTGGACAGTTCTAGCATCTTCAATATGTGCCTTGGAATTCAGTAAGAGGTATGTATATATATATATATATATAATGCGTGCAGTTGCTTCCCTGTCTTCATTCACTTGTAGCCTACTTCTTATCTGAAATGCCTGTGAGAAGGACCTGATCAAGTGAGGGGCCTTGGCTATAACCTACTAGACGTGAGTGAGAGGGGCCTTGGTTATAACCTACTAGACGTGAGTGAGAGGGGCCTCGGAGCACGGCAGCCAGGAGAAGGACGAGGGGCATTGGCTATAACCTACTAGACGTGAGTGAGAGGGGTCTCAGAGCACGGCAGCCAGGAGAAGGACGAGGGGCATTGGCTATAACCTACTAGACGTGAGTGAGAGGGGTCTCGGAGCACGGCAGCCGGGAGAAGGACGAGGGGCATTGGCTATAACCTACTAGACGTGAGTGAGAGGGGTCTCGGAGCACGGCAGCCGGGAGAAGGACGAGGGGCATTGGCTATAACCTACTAGACGTGAGTGAGAGGGGTCTCGGAGCACGGCAGCCAGGAGAAGGACGAGGGGCATTGGCTATAACCTACTAGACGTGAGTGAGAGGGGCATTGGCTATAACCTACTAGACGTGAGTGAGAGGGGCCTTGGAGCACGGCAGCCAGGAGAAGGACGAGGGGCATTGGCTATAACCTACTAGACGTGAGTGAGAGGGGCATTGGCTATAACCTACTAGACGTGAGTGAGAGGGGCCTTGGTTATAACCTACTAGACGTGAGTGAGAGGGGCCTCGGAGCACGGCAGCCAGGAGAAGGACGAGGGGCATTGGCTATAACCTACTAGACGTGAGTGAGAGGGGTCTCGGAGCACGGCAGCCAGGAGAAGGACGAGGGGCATTGGCTATAACCTACTAGACGTGAGTGAGAGGGGCATTGGCTATAACCTACTAGACGTGAGTGAGAGGGGCCTTGGTTATAACCTACTAGACGTGAGTGAGAGGGGCCTCGGAGCACGGCAGCCAGGAGAAGGACGAGGGGCATTGGCTATAACCTACTAGACGTGAGTGAGAGGGGTCTCGGAGCACGGCAGCCAGGAGAAGGACGAGGGGCATTGGCTATAACCTACTAGACGTGAGTGAGAGGGGCATTGGCTATAACCTACTAGACGTGAGTGAGAGGGGCCTTGGCTATAACCTACTAGACGTGAGTGAGAGGGGCATTGGCTATAACCTACTAGACGTGAGTGAGAGGGGCCTTGGCTATAACCTACTAGACGTGAGTGAGAGGGGCCTCGGAGCACGGCAGCCGGGAGAAGGGAATTATACTGTAATTAGCCTGTTATATTCAGCCCAAGGGCACAAAGGCCACTTTGGCCACAAAAGGCATGTATTTATTTTGGAGGGGCATTATGGCCAAACAAGGGAGATGCTGCAGAGAAATGTGAGGTCTGGTGAGAATATTATCAAGTGGGTGCCAAAATGTGTGTGTAGCTTGTGACTTTTTTCAAATCATGGTTAGAGATCCATAATGCAGCCTTAGAATGTATTACACATCAAAACATATAGCCCAACTTTGTATCACAACTAAAGTTACACAAATAACTCAATTAAGGATATAGGAGGACCAGTTTATTCTTTAACTGGTGTAAACAACTCAATTAAGGATATAGGAGGACCAGTTTATTCTTTAACTGGTGTAAACAACTCAATTAAGGATATAGGAGGACCAGTTTATTCTTTAACTGGTGTAAACAACTCAATTAAGGATATAGGAGGACCAGTTTATGTTTTAACTGCTCAACACAGTATAGCCGCATGTTCGGAGAAAATATCCTTTGTGTTTTATTCAGCTTTGTTCAATTGTATTCTTTCCTACTTTAAAAGAATATAAAACAATGCCACGGAATTCTAACCAAATGTTGTCTGCTAAATGAACCAGTGTAGCCCACAGCCATATGGCACAGCCATAGTCAGGACCTGACATAAAGACAACTCAGAGGATGCTATTCTGGTCTTCTGAAATTCACTACATTTTCTTCATATCATGTTTCTTTAGACCTGTCTAAAATAAATAAGGGATTTATTGTGATAGTGTAGGCTATATTAAATGGGTTTATTGTGATAGTGTAGGCTATATTAAATGGGTTTATTGTGATAGTGTAGGCTATATTAAATGGATTTATTGTGATAGTGTAGGCTATATTAAATGGATTTGT
>NC_143034.1:17960000-17967500 GCF_057628025.1 Oncorhynchus mykiss | reverse complement strand
TCTACTGCCCACTGTGAGTAGTGTCACTACCTCCCTCTACTGCCCACTGTGAGTAGTGTCACTACCTCCCTCTACTGCCCACTGTGAGTAGTGTCACTACCTCCCTCTACTGCCCACTGTGAGTAGTGTCACTACCTCCCTCTACTGCCCACTGTGAGTAGTGTCACTACCTCCCTCTACTGCCCACTGTGAGTAGTGTCACTACCTCCCTCTACTGCCCACTGTGAGTAGTGTCACTACCTCCCTCTACTGCCCACTGTGAGTAGTGTCACTGGATGGATATTCTGTATGTTTTTCAATTAGAGCTTCTGACAGGTTGGAATGGAGAAGGGTGTTGGATTCTTAGATTACTCCGAATCAGAAGCACTCAATTATATAAGATACACACACACACACACACACACACACACACACACACACACACACACACACACCACCCCCCACCCTGCCCCCCCACACACACACACCACCCTGCCCCCACACACACACACACCACCCTGCACACACACCACCCCCCACCCTGCCCCCCCCCACACACACACCACCCTGCCCCCACACACACACACACCACCCTGCACACACACACTCCAGATATCCATATTTAACGCTGTGTTAATTACATGCAGCTCCCTGCTGTTCTACCATAGCATGAATAAACCAGACCATTAGAACAGACAGACACATCACAGGTGGGAAGATACAACCAGGGCTGTGTCCCAAAGGGCACCCTATTCCCTATATAGTGCCCTGCCTTCCTTATGGGCCCTGGTCAACAGTAGTGCATGATATAGGGGATAGGGTGCCCTTTGGGATGAATCCAAATACAGAAGACTGTATGAAATGTTAATATGTGCAGGCCCCTCTCACCACTGCCTCGGCCTACAGAATACAATATGACAGGAAGATACACACATATTTACAAGTCATTGGACCTCTTTGATATATCCATCTAGGAATGTTGTTTGTTTGGAAGAAATGCGACATACATCCCCTGTCAGTAGTGCAGCAGTGTGTGTGTGTGTGTGTGTGTGTGTGTGTGTGTGTGTGTGTGTGTGTGTGTGTGTGTGTTTGTGTGTGTCTATGTCTGTGTACTTTATTCAAGTCACTGTTATGACAGGACATTTTACTCCCAGTCCCGAGCTGCTGCCAGAGCAGGATGATCATAATGCCGTCTTCTCCATGGCAACACGTCCTATGGGTTCTAATCTGACCACGAGAGACTAACAGAGAGGTGAGACACAGAGAATGGAGAGAACGACCCACATTTAAATAGCATGCATATGAATACGGGTATCAGTCTAACACATGCATGGTGGAGATGCAGAGAAGGGAGGGATAAGAGAGGGATGAAGGTAGAGAGATGGAGGTAGAGAGATGAGGGAAGAGAGGGATACGAGACGGGTGGAGGGAAGAGAAGGATAAGAGAGGGATGGAGGGATAGGGGGCAGGGGGAGGGATAGGGATAAGGGGCAGCATTTTAACTTTTGGATAAATAGCACGCCCAATTTCAACTTCCTGCTACTCATGCCAAGAATACAAGATATGCATATTATTAGTAGATTTGGATAGAAAACATTCTGAAGTTTCTAAAACTGTTTGAATCATGTCTGTGACTATAACATAACTTATGTAGCAGGCAAAACCCAGAGGACTAACAGGTCTGTCTGTTCAGTGTGTTCTCATTGGCAAACAATATTTCTTAGGAACTTGTTTTCAGTTCCTACCTCTTCCACTGGATGTCACCAGTCTTTGGAATTTGGTTGAGGTTATTCATTTGTTCAAGAAGAAGAAGAAGTACGGCCATCTTGGAACTGGGTAACGCTGTTGAGAGTTGGCCAAGACTTGAAAAGTAGCGTTAGTTTCCTCACGTCCTCTATTGAAAACAGATAGACCCGTCTTCAATTTGATCGATTATTAACGTTTAAAAATACCTAAAGTTGTATTACAAAAGTATTTTGAAATGTTTTGCAATGTTTACAGGTCTCTTTTGAAATATTTTGAGGTGACTTTGCGCAAATTGGAAGCTGTTTTTTTATGGATCAAACGGGCCAAATAAATGGACATTTAGATATATATGGACGGAATTAATGGAACAAAAGGACCAATTGTGATGTTTATGGGACATATTGGAGTGCCAACAAAAGAAACTCATCAAAGGTAAGGCATGTTTTATTTATTTTTTCTGCGTTTTGTGTAGTGCCTGCAGGGTTGAAATATGCTACTCTTTGTTTACTGTTGTGCTATCATCAGATAATAGCTTCTTATGCTTTAATAATAAGGTGAAATGTAGTGCACTATATAGGGAATAGGGTGAAATGTAGTGCACCATATAGGGAATAGGGTGAAATGTAGTGCACCATATAGGGAATAGGGTGAAATGTAGTGCACTATATAGGGAATAGGGTGAAATGTAGTGCACTATATAGGGAATAGGGTGAAATGTAGTGCACTATATAGGGAATAGGGTGAAATGTAGTGCACTATATAGGGAATAGGGTGAAATGTAGTGCACTATATAGGGAATAGGGTGAAATGTAGTGCACCATATAGGGAATAGGGTGAAATGTAGTGCACTATATAGGGAATAGGGTGAAATGTAGTGCACCATATAGGGAATAGGGTGAAATGTAGTGCACCATATAGGGAATAGGGTGAAATGTAGTGCACTATATAGGGAATAGGGTGAAATGTAGTGCACTATATAGGGAATAGGGTGAAATGTAGTGCACTATATAGGGAATAGGGTGAAATGTAGTGCACTATATAGGGAATAGGGTGAAATGTAGTGCACTATATAGGGAATAGGGTGAAATGTAGTGCACCATATAGGGAATAGGGTGAAATGTAGTGCACTATATAGGGAATAGGGTGAAATGTAGTGCACTATATAGGGAATAGGGTGAAATGTAGTGCACTATATAGGGAATAGGGTGAAATGTAGTGTACTATATAGGGAATAGGGTGAAATGTAGCGCACTATATAGGGAATAGGGTGAAATGAGGTGCACCATATAGGGAATAGGGTGAAATGTAGTGCACTATATAGGGAATAGGGTGAAATGTAGTGCACTATATAGGGAATAGGGTGAAATGTAGTGCACTATATAGGGAATAGGGTGAAATGTAGTGCACTATATAGGGAATAGGGTGAAATGTAGTGCACTATATAGGGAATAGGGTGAAATGTAGTGCACCATATAGGGAATAGGGTGAAAAGTAGTGCACTATATAGGGAGTAGGGTGAAATGTAGTGCACTATATAGGGAATAGGGTGAAATGTAGTGCACCATATAGGGAATAGGGTGAAATGTAGTGCACCATATAGGGAATAGGGTGAAATGTAGTGCACCATATAGGGAATAGGGTGAAATGTAGTGCACTATATAGGGAATAAGGTGAAATGTAGTGCACCATATAGGGAATAAGGTGAAATGTAGTGCACTATATAGGGAATAGGGTGAAATGTAGTGCACTATATAGGGAATAAGGTGAAATGTAGTGCACTATATAGGGATTAGGTGTCACGGTCGTCCTCCTCTTCATCTGAAGAGGAGAGGCGAGAAGGATCGGAGGACCAACATGCGGCGTGGTATGTGTTCATGATGAGTATTTAATAAAAGAAAGGACTGAACACTGAAACACACTATACAAAACAATTAACAAATAACGACCGTGAAGCTAAATGAGACCTGTGCTGAACACAAGCAACTAACATAGACAATCACCCACAAACAAACAGTGCAACCCAGGCTACCTAAGTATGATTCTCAGTCAGAGACAACTAATGACACCTGCCTCTGATTGAGAACCATACTAGGCCGAAACATACAAATCCCCAAATCATATAAAAACAAACATAGACTGCCCACCCCAACTCACACCCTGACCATACTAAATAAATACAAGACAAAGGAAATAAAGGTCAGAACGTGACAATAGGGTGCCATTTGGGACGTAACCATTGTCTCAATGCTGATCAGACCCCACTGAGAGCAACTCTTTTCATTTTCCAAGGATATATGTTAGTACAGATCTAGGATAAAGTAGCCCCTCTGCCCGTGTAGTTTCACTCATTATGATCTAACATGGAAAACTGATTCTAGACCAGCTGTTGTACTCTGAGATGCTTTATGAATACGGCCCAGTCCATTACTGGGGATATTATTTAGTAAAAGTATGAGTGCTGATCTATGATCAGGTCCCCCTGCCTACATAATCATATTCATTGTGACTGAAAAGGCCAAATTGATCCTAGATCAGCTGTTTAACTTGAGACGCTTTGTGAATATGGCCCTGTTCAGAACAGATGGTTTTATCATTTTGCTACAGACTCTGCTGGCCCCTAGTGGCCATAATAAATAGTGAGCGAGAAAGAGGGAAGAAAGGAGGAAAGAAGAGAGAGAGGGAACATTCACACGCACACACGCACACGCACACACGCACACGCGCACACGCACACACATACACACACACACGCACACACGCACATACACACACACACACACACACACACACACACACACACACACAGCTTTCAGAGGAAAAGCTAGCAGGTAACCTAGTGGTTAGAGCGTTGGGCCAGTAACCGAAAGGTTGCTAGATTGAATCCCCGAGCTGACAAGGTAAAAATCTGTTGTTCTGCCCCTGAACAAGGCAGTTAACCCACTGTTCCTTGGCCGTCATTGTAAATAAGAATTTGTTCTTAACTGATCTGCTGTCACGT
The DNA here is from genome assembly GCF_057628025.1 of Oncorhynchus mykiss. Classification (NCBI taxonomy): domain Eukaryota; kingdom Metazoa; phylum Chordata; class Actinopteri; order Salmoniformes; family Salmonidae; genus Oncorhynchus; species Oncorhynchus mykiss. Next base: position 17,962,777 of record NC_143034.1, on the reverse strand, counting down.
TCTGACCTTAGTTCCTTTGTTTTGTCTTTGTTTCAGTATGGTGAGGGCGTGATTTGGGGTAGGCAGTCTATGTTCTTTTTTCTATAATTTGGGATTTCTGTGTTTGGCCTGGTATGGTTCTCAATCAGAGGCAGCTGTCAATCGTTGTCCCTGATAGAGAACCATACTTAGGTAGCCTGGTTTCACCTTTGAGTTGTGGGTGATTATTTTCTGTTCTGTGTTTTGTGTGTATTCACCGTTCAGGACTGTTTCGTTCTCGTTATTTTGTTTAGTGTTCAGGATAATAAATGATCAATATGGACACTTACCACGCTGCACATTGGTCCTCCTCTTCTTCCACCAACAACGGCCATTACATCTGCCTAGTTTAATAAAGGTTCAGATAAAAAGAAGTCAATACAGTATGTGTTATCAAAAAGAAAGGACGACCAAGAGACTCTTTATCATAAAACACAACTCCAAGCTAGAAGTATCAGAACACTTAGAAAGGTAGTTCTAACCTTAAATATGACTGGGAGAAGTGTCAAGAACAAGAAAACAATATATTCCACAGAACACAGCAGAACAGGAACAACAACAGTCTAAACATAGCTTGGAGTTGTATTTTTATGATAACATAGCTACAGTATTTCACTTTTTAATGTGTAAAGTATTGCTTACTAGGTGTGTCCAATCAATTGTGTCACCACTCCCTCTTCTAATTAGGGCTGATTGGAAAAGCTGTTCAAAAGAGGACATTGTATTATTTTTTTGTCCTCCCTGACGAAGGCCATGCAGCCAAAACGCGTCAGATTTTTAAAACTTTGTTTCTATTGAACATGCCATACTAAAACAGGCATTTTAATTAATTATATGAAGAGTGCCTTGGTCCTCCTTTCTTTTTGATGACCAATTCACCCCTTTTACCAAAAAGCACCTTCTGTCTACCAAAATGTACTATTGTGTACCTTAGTAGCGCTTCCCTTCCTCCTCTTTCTACAGTAGGTGTTATCTTCAGATTCTATGGACTCCTCCAGTAACAGGATAAACCCTGTGGGTTGGGACCTCCAGTAACACTGTGGGTTGGGACTCCTCCAGTAACAGGATAAACCCTGTGGGTTGGGACTCCTCCAGTAACAGTATAAACCCTGTGGGTTGGGACTCCTCCAGTAATAGGATAAACCCTGTGGGTTGGGACTCCTCCAGTAACCCTGTGGGTTGGGACTCCTCCAGTAACAGGATAAACCCTGTGGGTTGGGACTCCTCCAGTAACAGTATAAACCCTGTGGGTTGGGACTCCTCCAGTAACCCTGTGGGTTGGGACTCCTCCAGTAACAGGATAAACCCTGTGGGTTGGGACTCCTCCAGTAACAGTATAAACCCTGTGGGTTGGGACTCCTCCAGTAACAGTATAAACCCTGTGGGTTGGGTCTCCTCCAGTAACAGTATAAACCCTGTGGGTTGGGACTCCTCCAGTAACAGTATAAACACTGTGGGTTGGGACTCCTCCAGTAAAAGGATAAACCCTGTGAGTTGGGACTCCTCCAGTAACCCTGTGGGTTGGGACTCCTCCAGTAACAGTATATCTTGTCTCATCGCTACAACTCCCGTACGGGCTCGGTAGAGACGAAGGTTGAAAGTCATGCATCCTCCGATACACAACCCAACCAAGCCGCACTGCTTCTTAACACAGCGTGCATCCAACCCGGAAGCCAGCTGCACCAATGTGTCGGAGGAAACACCGTGCACCTGGCAACCTGGTTAGCTTGCACTGCGCGTTAACCGGCCCGCCACAGGAGTCGCTGGTGCGCGATGAGACAAGGATATCCGTACCGGCCAAACCCTCCCTAACCCGGACGACGCTAGGCCAATTGTGCGTCACCCCACGGACCTCCCGGTCGCGGCTGGTTACGACATAGCCTGGGCGCGAACCCAGAGTCTCTGGTGGCATAGCTGGCACTGCAGTACAGCGCCCTTAACCACTGCACCACCCGGGAGGCTCATCAAGCCTTTTTTTAATCAAGTGTGTTAATGCTAGGGCAAAAACTAAAATAGGCACCCCCGACCAGTATTACAGGACTAGTTCACTATTCTACTTGATTTTTTACCCTGAAATACGTCTTTGGGCCAGGAGAAACTGTCATCCGTGGTTCAGTTTCCTTTAATCAGCCATTACGACCAGAGCTAACTTCATCCACCTCTAGATTCACATGGAATTGATGGGGGAAAGTGAGCATGTTTAGAACAGTAATGTCCACATCATGTCACTTAAACGTGATTTGGCCATAAAAACAACAACCTGCTCACATGCCCCCATCACTTCAATAGATTTTTAGCTAATGGTGGCTAAAGTCAGCTGAAGTTTGTAATGGCTGTATAAATAGGTTTCTCCTGGCCCAAAGACCTCTTTCAGGGTGAGGAACCAGCTAACATCAAGTTGTAAAACAGTGAACTACTCCTTTAAGAAACGCTGTCTCAGCCAATAGTGGCCTTGTTGGTAAGAACCCAAACCCAGTGGTTGTATAGCTTTAGACTGAGTGGGTGTGTCTGTGTGTGTGTGTGTGTGTGTGTGTGTGTATGTAGACTGAGCCTCTGCTACAGCTTCTGATCCTGTCTGAAACCCAGACCTAAAAACATATGAGAAAGGGAAAGTGTGTGTTGGTTGCAAGGGAGAATATTGTGTTTGCTTGTGCAACATAAAGTGTGTATTCTCCAGCACAGGATCATAACGCTGTCAAGTGAAATGTAAAAGGTTATTTGGGTGTTTCCAGAAAGCCAGCTACAGCAGTGCTTCCAAA
>NC_143034.1:17900000-17955000 GCF_057628025.1 Oncorhynchus mykiss | reverse complement strand
CAAGAAGAGCCACAAATATCTGGGTTGTTCGAAGTCCAACAATAATCACAGTCAGACAGTCACGTGCATGATAGCCACATACGCGTTGGGCGCTTCCATAGGGTGATTTCCGTCATATAATAGGGTATTTATCGTTCCGCCCCTATGGCAGGTAATGCCGCGTTCACGACAACTGGGAACTCGGAAAATAATGCGCTTTTGAATGGTCATCCAACTCGGAACTCAAGTAGCTCTAGGATGCCCGAGTTTCTGACTTGGAATTCAGATTTGGATGACCATTCAAAACGATTTTTCACAGACGGAGCTCGTTTTCCCCCCGAGTTCCCAGTTGTATGGAACGCACTGAAGTCAGAGATTTCCGAGTTCCAAGTTCCCAGTTTTCTGAACGCAGCATTTGAGGTTAGCTGTCAAAGTCTAACGTCACACAGGTAGCCGAGGTAGGTAGGTATGTAACCGTGTATCTTCCGGATCCTTTTAAAATCAGCGGTTGTGCGACTTTACCCATAGGCTTCAGTCCAGCGGTGACACAGCGGTGTCCAGCCATGGCCGAGTCCCAGCTAACATGCATGGAGGACGGCCACATCAAAGAGAACGTCCCGGAGTCCAAACCGGAGTTTTACTACAGCGAAGAACAACGCGCGGCGGTTGAACAACTGCTCAAAAACGGTGACGGCGCGTTCAAAATGCGACTGAAAGAGGACAAAGTGAAAGACTTTCTCTCGGCCCGTGATATTAAAACGATAAGGAACACTTTCAAAGAATATGACACTGAAGATGAAGAGAAGTGCGGAGAATTAAAGGCGAAACCCGACGATTCCAAAGCGAACTCGGGGCACCATTCGACGTACTGGCCGCAGATGTCGGATACAGAGGTGCCACCGTTGGATCTCGGTTGGCCCAACGGGGGTTTGTTCAAGGGGGTCACACGCGTGGCGGTTCACACGCACCCGCCAAAAGAGAACGGACCGCACATCAAGGAGGTCATTCGTAGGCTGATCCAAGAAGCTACCAAGGTGAACTGTGGGTATATACTGTTCAATAATGGTGTAACGACATAGTGATGAACTGAATAACGCAGGACTAATGACTGTGTTGTATTGGTTTATTATTGGGATAGTGATAGTCCTGGCCTATGTATCTCAAATGTGAGGTAAGAATCTAACTCATGAAGCCATTTTTTTTTTCATGGGAAAGTAATCTATATAGTAATTTATCAGAGAACCTCAAATGTGGAGGGAAATCTGGGGAGGTTAGCGGAGAGGCGGTGATTGAATAGAGAGAATGGATGGATTGCCCGAATAAAGAACTGATTATTAGAGGCGTGTCTCAGCGGAGTGAGAAATTGTGTGTGTGTGTGTGTGTGTGTTTGTGTGCGTCCGTGCATCAGCAGGGGCATATGGAAGTGAGTGTTTAAACTTGTCATCAACTAGATTCAACCGCGGGACGATATTTTTTGTTGAGAGGATTGTCGAGAGGCCTGAACATAATTACAAATAATTTGTAGACTGCAAATTGACCGCAAGAAGCCCAAACAGATATATTTTTTGACTAAAACATAATAATTTCAAACCTTGCTTACGTTTATATTCGATCACGTGTCTCTCTGTTATGCGTGGGAATTCTTGGGAACATATTTCTTAAATTTAAATCACTTGGCGCTGATTTCCTGGTGTTTTTACAGTCTTTTACGTCCAACAATTAACTTTTTATTGTGTTATTATTATTATTTCCAGTAAACTTGGGGGATCATCCACGGGCCATGATTCCTGTCTGATGACGTATATCATTGTTGAATACCCTCATTGAACGAACAGCTGATTTCCGTATTACACAGGAAACTTTCTGTCATGTCAATTAAAGTTAGGCTAGCTTTCATGATTAGGCTATTCAGAGAACACATATACAAAGACACAAACACACACACACACACACACTGTCTGTACTTTCCACCCTGTGTGGATGCGTACAACCTCCCATTAAAACAGCACACAGGAGAGATAAAGGGGGTTCTATTCCATTGTAATGAATGAACAAATCCCTCAGCATGTTGGCAGCACATAACAGGGTGAACTGGAGTCAGAGCTGCTTAGTTCAGTTGCCTTTAGCGACGTTTGTTTTATCATGTCACTAGCGACTGAGTCATTTTGGACCCACCCATCTTGACCCAGTCAGTCAACCAGTCAGCCAGTGAGTCATCCAGTCAGAGCCACCCAATCAGCAAGTCAGTCAGTCAGTTAGTCAGGCAGTCAGTTAGTCAGGCAGTCAAACCATGACTAATTTCCTCCCTTTGTACAACTGGGTCTTAGAACAACACACAATCACATTGTGTCTTGGTCCGGTTTGGTTTTGGCTGTCATTGTAAATAAGAATTTGTTCTTAACTGACTTGCCTAGTTAAATCAAGGTTAAATAAAACGTGAAAAATGATTGTGTCAATACAGTATATTGTTACAGAAGTATGATGACATGTTAAACCTGGGCCTATGTCATATACCGTATGTTACATATATGACAGTGTGTTAATGTGAGGTCACAGGGCGGCAGGTAGCCTCTACAATGTCATGTACATGTGCTAGGCACTGTCTATTTATACCTACAGGGGATTCCCCCTGGGTAGCTCTGGGCTGAAGTTTCCTCTAGGTACAGATCTAGGATCAGCTTCCCCTCCCCTGATCCTAACCTTAACCATTAGTGGGATAAATGTCGAACTGACCCAAGATCAGCTCCTAGTGGCAACTTCACCCTACTTCTAGTTCACCGACCTGTCAAGTGAGTGAATGAGAACATATGAAAGTCATTTCTCAGGTGTGTGTGTATGCCAAACAGGATTTCATGGAACACCGCAGCCTGAAGCTTCGATGCAGTTTGTTTAATGTTAGGAGAAATGGAGAGAATGTGGTTGGAAGTACACACCACCCACACATCAAGTACAAAGCACCCACACATCAAGTACACACCACCCACACATCAAGTTAAATAGTTTGTGTGACATGCGCTGAATACAGCCTTTCACCTTACTGTGAAACGCTTACTGACAAGACCTTAACCAACAATGCAGTTATAGAAAGAGTTAAGTAAATAAAAAAAGTACAACAATTTATAAAATAAAGAACACAAGAAAATGACATAACAATAACAAGGGGTTAATGTAAATAGTCTGGGTGGCCATTTGATTAATTGTTCATCAGTCTTATGTTTGGGGGTAGAAGCTGTTAAGGAGCCTTTTGGACGCAGACTTGGCGCTCCGGTACTGCTTGCCGTGTGGTAGCAGATAGAACAGTCTATGACTTGGGTGATTGGAGCCTTTGACCATTTTTTGGGGCTTTCCTCTGACACCACCTTGTATGGAGGTGCTGGATGTCAGGAAGCTTTGCCCCAGTGATGTACTTGTCCGTACTCACTACCGTCTGTAGTGCCTTACGGCCAGATGCCGAGCAGTTGCCATACCAGGCAGTGATGCAACCGGCCAGGATCCTCTCGATGGTGCAGCTGTAGAACTTTTTGAGGATCTGGGGACCCATGCCAAATCTTTTCAGTCTCCTGGGGGGGGGGGGGGGGGGGGGGGGGGGGGGTTTGGACCATGATCGTTCGTTGGTGATGTGGACACCAAGGAACTTGAAACTCTCGACCCGCTCCACTTCAGCCCCGTCGATGTTAATAGGGGCCTGTCCGGCCCTCCTTTTCCACAAACACGCACAGTCTTGGACAGCTAACCTTGTGGAGACACACAATTCAGTCCCATTCAAAATCCTATTTTCCCTAACCCCTAAACCTAACCCTAAACCTAACCGTAACCCGAACCGAAAACCTGACCCTAACCTAACCCTAGCTCCTAACTCTAACCCTTAATGTAATTCTAACCCTAAACCTAACCCTAACCCGTACTCTTACCCTAACCGAAAACCTGACCCTAACCTAACCCTAGCTCCTAACTCTAACCCTTAACGTAATTCTAACCCTAAACCTAACCCTAACCCGTACTCTTACCCTAACTGAAAACCTGACCCTAACCTAACCCTGGCTCCTAACTCTAACCCTTAACGTAAATCTAACCCTAACACTACTTCTAACCTTAACCCTAAACCCCCTAGAAACAACTAAATGTCCTCAGTTGGTCACATTTTTGTTTGTTTACTATTCTTGTGGAGACTTCTGGTCCCCTCATGTATAGTTAAACACGTCCACACACACACACACACACACACACACACACACACACACACACACACTCAGTAGTGATACAGGGACCTACACAATCAGGTGTGGTGTGTTTAGTTTAGCATACTGTGGTTGTCTTCATCTACATACAGTACAATAGATTACTGTGTGATCCACATCACAACATTTGCATGGATGGCATTAACAATGAGTGCATTTTGTTGCGGCTACTGTTAGATGGAAGACATTGTGGTGTTGTAGGTTTTAACTTGAATTATTTCATACTGTTACTTGTTGTTTCTCTTTGCCCGTACTCATAAAGTGTATGTGTGGGAGTAGGAGCGCTGATCTAAGATCAGGTCTCTCCGGTCCATTATGATCTGAAAGGCCACGCTGGTCAACACTCCTACTGTACCAGGCTTTGTGAACACAACACAGGCCCCGTTGTTACAACACAGAACACTTCACTCAGCATGTTTCCTCTGGAGAATGTCATGTCAGCATACAGCCTTTTCCTTGTCTGAATGAGAACATTCATGTGAATGAAGAAACCTTTTCCTCCTCCACCCTTTCACATTGCTGAGTTGGTCTCCAGAATAAAGCTTGCTGGTTGAGCCTTGTTCCCATTGCTGAGGTGGTCTCCAGAATAAAGCTTGTGTAGGCATGCTGGTTGAGCCTTGTTCCCATTGCTGAGGTGGTCTCCAGAATAAAGCTTGTGTAGACATGCTGGTTGAGCCTTGTTCACATTGCTGAGGTGGTCTCCAGAATAAAGCTTGTGTAGGCATGCTGGTTGAGCCTTGTTCACATTGCTGATGTGGTCTCCAGAATAAAGCTTGTATAGGCATGCTGGTTGAGCCTTGTTCACATTGCTGAGTTGGTCTCCAGAATAAAGCTTGTATAGGCATGCTGGTTGAGCCTTGTTCCCATTGCTGAGGTGGTCTCCAGAATAAAGCTTGTGTAGGCATGCTGGTTGAGCCTTGTTCACATTGCTGATGTGGTCTCCAGAATAAAGCTTGTATAGGCATGCTGGTTGAGCCTTGTTCACATTGCTGAGGTGGTCTCCAGAATAAAGCTTGTATAGGCATGCTGGTTGAGCCTTGTTCACATTGCTGAGGTGGTCTCCAGAATAAAGCTTGTGTAGGCATGCTGGTTGAGCCTTGTTCACATTGCTGAGGTGGTCTCCAGAATAACGCTTGTGTAGGCATGCTGGTTGAGCCTTGTTCACATTGCTGAGGTGGTCTCCAGAATAAAGCTTGTGTAGGCATGCTGGTTGAGCCTTGTTCACATTGCTGAGGTGGTCTCCAGAATAAAGCTTGTGTAGGCATGCTGGTTGAGCCTTGTTCACATTGCTGAGGTGGTCTCCAGAATAAAGCTTGTGTAGGCATGCTGGTTGAGCCTTGTTCCCATTGCTGAGGTGGTCTCCAGAATAAAGCTTGTGTAGGCATGCTGGTTGAGCCTTGTTCCCATTGCTGAGGTGGTCTCCAGAATAAAGCTTGTGTAGGCATGCTGGTTGAGCCTTGTTCACATTGCTGAGGTGGTCTCCAGAATAAAGCTTGTGTAGGCATGCTGGTTGAGCCTTGTTCACATTGCTGAGGTGGTCTCCAGAATAAAGCTTGTATAGGCATGCTGGTTGAGCCTTGTTCACATTGCTGAGGTGGTCTCCAGAATAAAGCTTGTGTAGGCATGCTGGTTGAGCCTTGTTCACATTGCTGAGGTGGTCTCCAGAATAAAGCTTGTATAGGCATGCTGGTTGAGCCTTGTTCACATTGCTGAGGTGGTCTCCAGAATAAAGCTTGTATAGGCATGCTGGTTGAGCCTTGTTCACATTGCTGAGGTGGTCTCCAGAATAAAGCTTGTGTAGGCATGCTGGTTGAGCCTTGTTCACATTGCTGAGGTGGTCTCCAGAATAAAGCTTGTGTAGGCATGCTGGTTGAGCCTTGTTCACATTGCTGAGGTGGTCTCCAGAATAAAGCTTGTGTAGGCATGCTGGTTGAGCCTTGTTCACATTGCTGAGGTGGTCTCCAGAATAAAGCTTGTGTAGGCATGCTGGTTGAGCCTTGTTCACATTGCTGAGGTGGTCTCCAGAATAAAGCTTGTGTAGGCATGCTGGTTGAGCCTTGTTCCCATTGCTGAGGTGGTCTCCAGAATAAAGCTTGTGTAGGCATGCTGGTTGAGCCTTGTTCACATTGCTGAGGTGGTCTCCAGAATAAAGCTTGTGTAGGCATGCTGGTTGAGCCTTGTTCACATTGCTGATGTGGTCTCCAGAATAAAGCTTGTGTAGGCATGCTGGTTGAGCCTTGTTCACATTGCTGAGGTGGTCTCCAGAATAAAGCTTGTGTAGGCATGCTGGTTGAGCCTTGTTCACATTGACATTCTGAAGTGACTCAAATCCTCTTTTTGTTGCATGTCCGATTCCAATCTGTTATTTTTCATGCCGTCTGAACAGCCAAAAGCCACATGGAATCGGATATTTCAAGCCACGTTTCAAACCACCTCGGTAGGCCCTTCCAAACCACCTCGGTAGGCCCTTTCAAACCACCTTGGTAGGCCCTTCCAAACCACCTCGGTAGGCCCTTCCAAACCACCTCGGTAGGCCCTTCCAAACCACCTCGGTAGGCCCTTTCAAACCACCTTGGTAGGCCCTTCCAAACCACCTCGGTAGGCCCTTCCAAACCACCTCGGTAGGCCCTTCCAAACCACCTCGGTAGGCCCTTCCAAACCACCTCGGTAGGCCCTTTCAAACCACCTCGGTAGGCCCTTTCAAACCACCTCGGTAGGCCCTTCCAAACCACCTCGGTAGGCCCTTCCAAACCACCTCGGTAGGCCCTTCCAAACCACCTCGGTAGGCCCTTCCAAACCACCTCGGTAGGCCCTTCCAAACCACCTCGGTAGGCCCTTTCAAACCACCTCGGTAGGCCCTTTCAAACCACCTCGGTAGGCCCTTCCAAACCACCTCGGTAGGCCCTTTCAAACCACCTCGGTAGGCCCTTTCAAACCACCTTGGTAGGCCCTTTCAAACCACCTCGGTAGGCCCTTCCAAACCACCTTGGTAGGCCCTTTCAAACCACCTTGGTAGGCCCTTTCAAACCACCTTGGTAGGCCCTTTCAAACCACCTCGGTAGGCCCTTCCAAACCACCTTGGTAGGCCTTTCCAAACCACCTTGGTAGGCCCTTTCAAACCACCTTGGTAGGCCCTTTCAAACCACCTTGGTAGGCCCTTTCAAACCACCTTGGTAGGCCCTTTCAAACCACCTTGGTAGGCCCTTTCAAACCACCTCGGTAGGCCCTTCCAAACCACCTCAGTAGGCCCTTCCAAACCACCTTGGTAGGCCCTTTCAAACCACCTTGGTAGGCCCTTTCAAACCACCTTGGTAGGCCCTTTCAAACCACCTCGGTAGGCCCTTTCAAACCACCTCGGTAGGCCCTTTCAAACCACCTTGGTAGGCCCTTTCAAACCACCTTTGTAGGCCCTTTCAAACCACCTCGGTAGGCCCTTCCAAACCACCTCGGTAGGCCCTTCCAAACCACCTTGGTAGGCCCTTTCAAACCACCTTGGTAGGCCCTTTCAAACCACCTTGGTAGGCCCTTTCAAACCACCTTGGTAGGCCCTTTCAAACCACCTTGGTAGGCCCTTTCAAACCACCTTGGTAGGCCCTTTCAAACCACCTTGGTAGGCCCTTCCAAACCACCTTGGTAGGCCCTTCCAAACCACCTTGGTAGGCCCTTTCAAACCACCTTGGTAGGCCCTTTCAAACCACCTTGGTAGGCCCTTCCAAACCACCTTGGTAGGCCCTTCCAAACCACCTTGGTAGGCCCTTTCAAACCACCTTGGTAGGCCCTTTCAAACCACCTTGGTAGGCCCTTTCAAACCACCTTGGTAGGCCCTTTCAAACCACCTTGGTAGGCCCTTTCAAACCACCTTGGTAGGCCCTTCCAAACCACCTTGGTAGGCCCTTCCAAACCACCTTGGTAGGCCCTTTCAAACCATCTTGGTAGGCCCTTTCAAACCACCTTGGTAGGCCCTTTCAAACCACCTTGGTAGGCCCTTTCAAACCACCTTGGTAGGCCCTTCCAAACCACCTTGGTAGGCCCTTTCAAACCACCTTGGTAGGCCCTTTCAAACCACCTTGGTAGGCCCTTCCAAACCACCTTGGTAGGCCCTTCCAAACCACCTTGGTAGGCCCTTTCAAACCACCTTGGTAGGCCCTTCCAAACCACCTTGGTAGGCCCTTCCAAACCACCTTGGTAGGCCCTTTCAAACCACCTTGGTAGGCCCTTCCAAACCACCTTGGTAGGCCCTTTCAAACCACCTCGGTAGGCCCTTTCAAACCACCTTGGTAGGCCCTTCCAAACCACCTTGGTAGGCCCTTCCAAACCACCTTGGTAGGCCCTTTCAAACCACCTCGGTAGGCCCTTCCAAACCACCTTGGTAGGCCCTTTCAAACCACCTCGGTAGGTAGGCCCTTCCAAACCACCTTGGTAGGCCCTTTCAAACCACCTCGGTAGGCCCTTCCAAACCACCTTGGTAGGCCCTTCCAAACCACCTCGGTAGGCCCTTCCAAACCCCCTTGGTAGGCCCTTCCAAACCACCTCGGTAGGCCCTTCCAAACCACCTCGGTAGGCCCTTCCAAACCACCTTGGTAGGCCCTTCCAAACCACCTCGGTAGGCCCTTCCAAACCACCTTGGTAGGCCCTTCCAAACCACCTCGGTAGGCCCTTCCAAACCCCCTTGGTAGGCCCTTCCAAACCACCTCGGTAGGCCCTTCCAAACCACCTCGGTAGGCCCTTTCAAACCACCTCGGTAGGCCCTTCCAAACCACCTCGGTAGGCCCTTCCAAACCACCTCGGTAGGCCCTTTCAAACCACCTCGGTAGGCCCTTCCAAACCACCTCGGTAGGCCCTTTCAAACCACCTCGGTAGGCCCTTTCAAACCACCTTGGTAGGCCCTTTCAAACCACCTTGGTAGGCCCTTTCAAACCACCTTGGTAGGCCCTTTCAAACCACCTTGGTAGGCCCTTTCAAACCACCTTGTTTCGAAAGTTGTATCGTCTTGTCCTTTTGAGGGTTCGATAATAAACAAAAGAGTGTTCACTATGATTTGGAACATTTCAGAGCAACAGGGAAACATCCTTGGCATTATTATCACCTGGGCTTGCTACATATCTCCTGATTAACAGGAAGCATGAGTGCCACCACCAATCAACCTACACCACTGCGCACACACCCGTTGTTACTATGACAACTAGCATAGCCATGTCAACAAATGACTGCTGTCTGAACGCACACAAATCCGATTTGGTCACTTGTAACTGGCTGTTTGGACAGTCCGCATTAAGGCCTGCAGTGTGAACAAGGCTTTAGTTTCACATTCTGTCACTGGAAGTGAATGTGTCTTTCTTATCTTACTCCCAGTAGAGTTTATTATGCCCATATCGTTTTGTGTACAAGGAATTCCTATATCACAGGAACTATATAAACCTCCACTCCTTGTTGTGATGCAGACTGAAAAGGCAGTGTTATCTTGTGGACACATTCGAGTCAGTGTATCGGTCTCAACCTGCTCCAGAGAGTTCTCGGTCCGTGGAAATTCATACTCTTTCAATAATTCCCCATATCAAACAGAAAGTAAAAGCTAAGCAGGACAGAACCAGTTCTGAGGAAAGATAATAGCTGAGATTCCACTTTCTAGTTCCTTCCTCAGGTGTTTTGTTGTGTTCCACCCCTCCCCACATACCTGTCTCTGTCTCTGCTTTGTTTCTGCCAGCCTGGCAGCTTCGGGGAAACTAGGAGACTTGTTGGGGCAACTAGGAGACGTGTTGGGGCAACTAGAAGACGTGTTGGGTCAACTAGGAGACGTGTTGGGTCAACTAGGAGACGTGTTGGGTCAACTAGGAGACGTGTTGGGGCAACTAGGAGACGTGTTGGGTCAACTAGGAGACGTGTTGGGGCAACTAGGAGACGTGTTGGGGCACCTAGGAGACGTGTTGGGTCAACTAGGAGACGTGTTGGGTCAGTGTTGGGTCATCTAGGAGACGTGTTGGGTCAGTGTTGGGTGATCTAGGAGACGTGTTGGGGCAACTAGGAGACGTGTTGGGGCAACTAGGAGACGTGTTGGGTCAACTAGGAGACGTGTTGGGTCAGTGTTGGGTCATCTAGGAGACGTGTTGGGTCAGTGTTGGGTCATCTAGGAGACGTGTTGGGGCAACTAGGAGACGTGTTGGGGCAACTAGGAGACGTGTTGGGGCAACTAGGAGACGTGTTGGGTCAACTAGGAGACGTGTTGGGTCAGTGTTGGGTCAACTAGGAGACGTGTTGGGTCAGTGTTGGGTCATCTAGGAGACGTGTTGGGGCAACTAGGAGACGTGTTGGGTCAACTAAGAGACGTGTTGGGTCAGTGTTGGGTCAACTAGGAGACGTGTTGGGTCAACTAGGAGACGTGTTGGTTCAACTAGGAGACGTGTTGGGTCAACTAGGAGACGTGTTGGGTCAACTAGGAGACGTGTTGGGTCAGTGTTGGGTCAACTAGGAGACGTGTTGGGTCAGTGTTGGGTCAACTAGGAGCCGTGTTGGGTCAGTGTTGGGTCAACTAGGAGACGTGTTGGGTCAGTGTTGGGTCAACTAGGAGACGTGTTGGGTCAGTGTTGGGTCAACTAGGAGACGTGTTGGGTCAGTGTTGGGTCAACTAGGAGACGTGTTGGGTCAGTGTTGGGTCAACTAGGAGACGTGTTGGGTCAACTAGGAGATGTGTTGGGTCAACTAGGAGACGTGTTGGGTCAGTGTTGGGTCAACTAGGAGACGTGTTGGGTCAGTGTTGGGTCAACTAGGAGACGTGTTGGGTCAACTAGGAGACGTGTTGGGTCAACTAGGAGACGTGTTGGGTCAGTGTTGGGTCAACTAGGAGACGTGTTGGGTCAGTGTTGGGTCAACTAGGAGACGTGTTGGGTCAACTAGGAGACGTGTTGGGTCAGTGTTGGGTCATCTAGGAGACGTGTTGGGTCAGTGTTGGGTCAACTAGGAGATGTGTTGGGTCAGTGTTGGGTCATCTAGGAGACGTGTTGGGTCAGTGTTGGGTCAACTAGGAGACGTGTTGGGTCAGTGTTGGGTCAACTAGGAGATGTGTTGGGTCAGTGTTGGGTCAACTAGGAGATGTGTTGGGTCAGTGTTGGGTCATCTAGGAGACGTGTTGGGTCAGTGTTGGGTCAACTAGGAGACGTGTTGGGTCAGTGTTGGGTCAACTAGGAGACGTGTTGGGTCAGTGTTGGGTCAACTAGGAGACGTGTTGGGTCAGTGTTGGGTCATCTAGGAGACGTGTTGGGTCAGTGTTGGGTCAACTAGGAGATGTGTTGGGTCAGTGTTGGGTCATCTAGGAGACGTGTTGGGTCAGTGTTGGGTCATCTAGGAGACGTGTTGGGTCAGTGTTGGGTCATCTAGGAGACGTGTTGGGTCAGTGTTGGGTCAACTAGGAGACGTGTAGGGTCATCTAGGAGACGTGTTGGGTCAGTGTTGGGTCAACTAGGAGACGTGTTGGGTCATCTAGGAGACGTGTTGGGTCAGTGTTGGGTCAACTAGGAGACGTGTTGGGTCATCTAGGAGACGTGTTGGGTCAGTGTTGGGTCAACTAGGAGACGTGTTGGGTCAGTGTTGGGTCAGTGTTGGGTCAGTGTTGGGTCAGTGTTGGGGCAACTAGGAGACGTGTTGGGTCAGTTACAGGGATTTTTCTTCCATTGAAATACGTAGGCAGCAGCATAAGCTTTTTTTCAGGCCCCTATGTCCAAACAATGTAATAAATATATACAAATAGATAGGGGATCAACAAAAAAAAAATATATATATATATATATATATCAAATAAAGATGTATAATTTTAGGGATGAAAAAAGACTTTCAGTGTAAATTTAAACCACTAAAAGCAGATATACAGTATGTGGTAAAGATAATGAACATATATATTTGTTCATAGTATCATCTCTGAGAACTAACAATCACCAACATTAAAGCTCAGGGAGAAAGTTGAAAGGTCACAAAACAATGAATTTAGCAGCATTTATTTTGTTATGATGTTTGAGAAAAAGAGCACAGCCTCAGCCATGGCACAATGCCTAGAACTGCAGGAAACTAGATTTAAAACTGCAACATTGTCTCTCAGCTCCGTTGTAAAATGTGCAGAATTTCAGGAATTGGCATAAAAGTTTGAAAAATGGCACTGTTTATAAGATGGCACTGTTTATAAGCCTTTATAACACCCCAGGTTTAGTGTATAAGCCTAAGTGTTTTCTGTAGGCCCAGCTTGTGCTTTCAGCCTGACAGTCAGTGATTGTTGTATGGCCTTTTGTCAGGGAGGATTTTCATTGTTTTATTGACTTTCAAGTGATATGATTCACAACTATTGATCTTAATCACTTTTTATTTCCATGTATTGTTCTACCTATATTTCATATACATTGTGTATATTGTATGTTTTTTTCATTTAGTTGTTGACCATTAAATATAGTTTGATTTGAATGTATTTGCTGTGTTTCTCCCTCCAGGTGTTTAAATAAAGTTTGCTTGTATTTGATTACCCCTGCCTCTATGTGTGTTTAAATAAAGTTTGATTGTATTTGATTACCCCGGCTTCCATGTGTGTTTAAATAAAGTTTGACTGTATTCCATTTTTAAATAAAGTTTGATTGTCTTTGTATCTTTCAGGTGTTAGCTATAGTCATGGACCTGCTGACAGACATCCAGATACTGCAGGACCTGCTGGACGCAGCGTCGCGGCGCTCCGTGGCCGTCTACATCCTGTTGGATGTCAGCGGGGTTCCACACTTCCTGGATATGTGCTGCAGGCTGCAGGTCGGAACTCAGCACCTGCGGGTAAGAGACGGTCCCTCATCCTGAAGCAGAGGAGCATTGAAGGCCTTAGGCTACTCACGCATGTGTTGTACAAGGGCCCTGTGTCATGTGTGATCATGTGACATGCCTGGGGGACCAGTGAGGAAAAACTGTGAGTCTCTTTGGATAAGAGCGTCTGCTAAATAAATGAAATGTCAAGTGATTTTTGGGCATCTTAAATTGAAAAGACTTCTATGTTAATGGTAGTTTGGAGGTTTAACACCCATGAGTTGATGTCTTTCTGTGTGTATGGAGAATCTTGCTGGTCTGTGTGCGTTTTGTTTATGACTGTGTCAGGTTACTATAACCCTTTATGTTACTGTGTGTGTTGTATCTTTCAGAACATCAGGACTCGTACAGTTCAGGGGACAGGGTTGGGTCTGTGTCAGGTTACCATAACCCTTTATGTTACTGTGTGTGTTGTATCTTTCAGAACATCAGGACTCGTACAGTTCAGAGGACAGGGTTGGGTCTGTGTCAGGTTACCATAACCCTTTATGTTACTGTGTGTGTTGTATCTTTCAGAACATCAGGACTCGTACAGTTCAGGGGACAGGGTTGGGTCTGTGTCAGGTTACCATAACCCTTTATGTTACTGTGTGTGTTGTATCTTTCAGAACATCAGGACTCGTACAGTTCAGGGGACAGGGTTGGGTCTGTGTCAGGTTACCATAACCCTTTATGTTACTGTGTGTGTTGTATCTTTCAGAACATCAGGACTCGTACAGTTCAGAGGACAGGGTTGGGTCTGTGTCAGGTTACTATAACCCTTTATGTTACTGTGTGTGTTGTATCTTTCAGAACATCAGGACTCGTACAGTTCAGGGGACAGGGTTGGGTCTGTGTCAGGTTACCATAACCCTTTATGTTACTGTGTGTGTTGTGTCTTTCAGAACATCAGGACTCGTACAGTTCAGGGGACAGGGTTGGGTCTGTGTCAGGTTACTATAACCCTTTATGTTACTGTGTGTGTTGTATCTTTCAGAACATCAGGACTCGTACAGTTCAGGGGACAGGGTTGGGTCTGTGTCAGGTTACCATAACCCTTCATGTTACTGTGTGTGTTGTATCTTTCAGAACATCAGGACTCGTACAGTTCAGGGGACAGGGTTGGGTCTGTGTCAGGTTACCATAACCCTTTATGTTACTGTGTGTGTTGTATCTTTCAGAACATCAGGACTCGTACAGTTCAGGGGACAGGGTTGGGTCTGTGTCAGGTTACCATAACCCTTTATGTTACTGTGTGTGTTGTATCTTTCAGAACATCAGGACTCGTACAGTTCAGGGGACAGGGTTGGGTCTGTGTCAGGTTACCTTAACCCTTTATGTTACTGTGTGTGTTGTATCTTTCAGAACATCAGGACTCGTACAGTTCAGGGGACAGGGTTGGGTCTGTGTCAGGTTACTATAACCCTTTATGTTACTGTGTGTGTTGTATCTTTCAGAACATCAGGACTCGTACAGTTCAGGGGACAGGGTTGGGTCTGTGTCAGGTTACCATAACCCTTTATGTTACTGTGTGTGTTGTATCTTTCAGAACATCAGGACTCGTACAGTTCAGGGGACAGGGTTGGGTCTGTGTCAGGTTACCATAACCCTTTATGTTACTGTGTGTGTTGTATCTTTCAGAACATCAGGACTCGTACAGTTCAGGGGACAGGGTTGGGTCTGTGTCAGGTTACCATAACCCTTTATGTTACTGTGTGTGTTGTATCTTTCAGAACATCAGGACTCGTACAGTTCAGGGGACAGGGTTGGGTCTGTGTCAGGTTACCATAACCCTTTATGTTACTGTGTGTGTTGTATCTTTCAGAACATCAGGACTCGTACAGTTCAGGGGACAGGGTTGGGTCTGTGTCAGGTTACCATAACCCTTTATGTTACTGTGTGTGTTGTATCTTTCAGAACATCAGGACTCGTACAGTTCAGGGGACAGGGTTGGGTCTGTGTCAGGTTACCATAACCCTTTATGTTACTGTGTGTGTTGTATCTTTCAGAACATCAGGACTCGTACAGTTCAGGGGACAGGGTTGGGTCTGTGTCAGGTTACCATAACCCTTTATGTTACTGTGTGTGTTGTATCTTTCAGAACATCAGGACTCGTACAGTTCAGGGGACAGGGTTGGGTCTGTGTCAGGTTACCATAACCCTTTATGTTACTGTGTGTGTTGTATCTTTCAGAACATCAGGACTCGTACAGTTCAGGGGACAGGGTTGGGTCTGTGTCAGGTTACTATAACCCTTTATGTTACTGTGTGTGTTGTATCTTTCAGAACATCAGGACTCGTACAGTTCAGGGGACAGGGTTGGGTCTGTGTCAGGTTACCATAACCCTTTATGTTACTGTGTTGTATCTTTCAGAACATCAGGACTCGTACAGTTCAGGGGACAGGGTTGGGTCTGTGTCAGGTTACCATAACCCTTTATGTTACTGTGTGTGTTGTATCTTTCAGAACATCAGGACTCGTACAGTTCAGGGGACAGGGTTGGGTCTGTGTCAGGTTACCATAACCCTTTATGTTACTGTGTGTGTTGTATCTTTCAGAACATCAGGACTCGTACAGTTCAGGGGACAGGGTTGGGTCTGTGTCAGGTTACCATAACCCTTTATGTTACTGTGTGTGTTGTATCTTTCAGAACATCAGGACTCGTACAGTTCAGGGGACAGGGTTGGGTCTGTGTCAGGTTACCATAACCCTTTATGTTACTGTGTTGTATCTTTCAGAACATCAGGACTCGTACAGTTCAGGGGACAGGGTTGGGTCTGTGTCAGGTTACTATAACCCTTTATGTTACTGTGTGTGTTGTATCTTTCAGAACATCAGGACTCGTACAGTTCAGGGGACAGGGTTGGGTCTGTGTCAGGTTACCATAACCCTTTATGTTACTGTGTGTGTTGTATCTTTCAGAACATCAGGACTCGTACAGTTCAGGGGACAGGGTTGGGTCTGTGTCAGGTTACCATAACCCTTTATGTTACTGTGTGTGTTGTATCTTTCAGAACATCAGGACTCGTACAGTTCAGAGGACAGGGTTGGGTCTGTGTCAGGTTACCATAACCCTTTATGTTACTGTGTGTGTTGTATCTTTCAGAACATCAGGACTCGTACAGTTCAGGGGACAGGGTTGGGTCTGTGTCAGGTTACCATAACCCTTTATGTTACTGTGTGTGTTGTATCTTTCAGAACATCAGGACTCGTACAGTTCAGAGGACAGGGTTGGGTCTGTGTCAGGTTACCATAACCCTTTATGTTACTGTGTGTGTTGTATCTTTCAGAACATCAGGACTCGTACAGTTCAGGGGACAGGGTTGGGTCTGTCCTTCGGTAAACTCCTTGGTTCTTTGTGTAGTAAATACATGCTGGTGGATGGGGACAAAGTCATGTTCGGCTCCTACAGGTGAGAAAAAGTAGCTGTATGCTTCTCTCTCTCTCTCTCTCTCTCTCTCTCTCTCTCTCTCTCTCTCTTTCTCTTTCTCTCTCTCCTTCTCTCTGTCTCTCTCTATCTCTCTCTCCTCTCTCTCTCCTTCTCTCTCTCTCTCTCCTTCTCTCTGTCTCTCTCTATCTCTCTCTCCTTCTCTCTCTCTCTCTCCTTCTCTTTCTATCTCTCTCTCTTTATCTTTCTCTCTCTCTTTCTCTCTCTCTCTCTCTCTCTCTTCTCTCTCTCTCTCTATCTCTCTCTTCTCTCTCTATCTCTCTCTTTATCTTTCTCTCTCTCTTTCTCTCTCTCTCTCTCTTTATCTTTCTCTCTCTCTTTCTCTCTCTCTCTCTCTCTCTCTCTCGCTCTCTTTCTCTCTCTCTTTATCTTTCTCTCTCTCTCTCCTCTATTTCTCTCGCTCCCCCTCTCTTTCCTTCTCTCCCTCTCTTTCTTTCTCTCTCTCTTCCTCTCTCTCTCTCTTTCTCTCTCTCTGTCTTTGTCGTGTGTGTGTGTGTGTTACTGTGTGTTTATTTCCAAGACATAACACATATCTGTTCTTTCTCTCCTAGCTTCTCTTACTGTGTGTGTTTCACTGTGTCTTTATTGAAGACCTAAACATTGTTCTTGTGATCTTCTTCTCCTCTAGCTTCTCATGGAGTTCGTCTCGGATGGACCGCAACATGATCACGGTCATGACTGGCCAGGTGATCGACTTCTTCGACCGCGACTTCTGCGAGCTCTACGCCGTGTCCGAAAAACTGGACCTCTACAAGGAGTTCAACCTCAGCCCACCTCCCAAAATGGCCGCCGCCGCGCGGCTCAAAGTGGAGCCTGTAAAACCCCAGTTACGAGCCGCCACATCCAGATTCCAGGTCAGTCTAGGCAACTCGCGTGGAGGTGATCTCCAGGTGCCTGCACATAAATACCACAACCCCAAATACTCTTTGGTGTACGGGAATAGTGTTCCTGGACTGATGGGGTCCTTGCAGGATCTACCAGGCATAGAAAAGACGGCTATAACTGCGGGTCCTGAGGGACTAATGCAGGTGAACAGCGAGTGGTTGGATCAACTCACCCCGCTACCACCCGACAGCGGGAAGGTAGGGCCCAAAAAAACCAACAGCATTTTGGAGAAGAAATCCCGCTCTTCTTTTAAGAAACTCTTCAAGGGGAAATCGACAGCCAATCAGAGCGTGGACACCGGGGGTGATAGCCCGGCAACCAGTCCAATCTCCTCCCCCACATC
This sequence comes from Oncorhynchus mykiss, assembly GCF_057628025.1. Taxonomy (NCBI): domain Eukaryota; kingdom Metazoa; phylum Chordata; class Actinopteri; order Salmoniformes; family Salmonidae; genus Oncorhynchus; species Oncorhynchus mykiss. Next base: position 17,937,306 of record NC_143034.1, on the reverse strand, counting down.
ATTGGGAACCAATAGTATGGAGGAGATGAATAACCTTGAAGTCATGGTGAAACAACCAATGAAGAGTAAGAAGTTTAAAATGAGCCTGAAGAGTGCTTCTCAACAGACTGTCAACACACAGGACAATGACAGTAAGTTGTTTTTCTTGTCTCATTATTTTAGCTCAGTTTGATCCTCTCCTTCTCCCTCTCTCGTCGTTATGTTGATACCTGTATTTCTCTGTTTATCTCAGGTCATTTAACCATTGTACTATTTTACTCCCTCCTCTTTCTTTCTTTCTTTCTTCCTTTCTTTCTTTCTTTCTTTCTTTCTTCCTTTCTTTCTTCCTTTCTTTCTTTCTTTCTTTCTTCCTTTCTTTCTTTCTTTCTTCCTTTCTTTCTTTCTTCCTTTCTTTCTTTCTTTCTTTCTTTCTTTCTTTCTTTCTTCCTTTCTTTCTTTCTTTCTTTCTTTCTTTCTTTCTTGCAGGCTTGAAGAGCCGCAGGCCATCAACAAAGAACAAATGTAGTCCATCCTGATTCAAAACCTGAGTCACTCCGGATTCAAACCACCCCACTCAACTGGTTCTCTGTGGGACTCCATCATACCTTTGGGATCTGGTGCAATAATTACTATAATGTGTCAATTCTACTTGCTCAGTACAGAGATATTCTCTGGACAAACAGAGCCGTCCTGAAAGCAGAGACCGGCGATAGGTGGAACAGCGCCACTGGCCGCCCCCAGGCACATTGGTTGTTGTTTTTCTTCTGAGGAAAAGAGCGTCCATGTCTGAAGTAACGTCTTCGTCGTCGTAAAGTGTAACGTGGACCTGGCGGTTTCATCGCTATGGATACCAGGATGAGGAGGCGCTGTCACTGAGCACCAAGTCTGGGATTCTTATTTCACCATGTAAAGAATAACGCCATGTTGCCTTGTGAAGTCTTGTATGTCATTAATGTGTCATTAATTCATGTGTGTGTTTCATGCTGTGACCAACGTATGTCAATGATAAGGGGGTTGTGGAATGGATCTGAATGGGTATTTGAGTGTGTGTTTATTCAGTACATTAAAAACAATCGTGTTTTTCTGAGTTTTCTAGTCGTGTAACATTTGTGGCCTGATTCGCCAGTGGTAGTTATGTGTGATGAGGTTTAAGGTTTCTGTGGTCATGCCTTTGTCTTCAGTGACGGCACTGTAGACAGTGATGATTCTGGTCTGCCATCTAGTGGCTGTAGACCTGATTGAGCGGAATAGATTCAATAGCTGTAACACTTGTTCTGACGCTCTGACGTGTGTGTGGGAGGTGGACTCGTTGAGCACTGTGTGGCTGATGGGACCAAGCATTGTCACTTCCTCACAAATACATCGTATCCCCTCCCCATCTTCTCTCTCCCTCTTGCTCTCTCTCTGCCCTTCACCCTCTCCCCCTCTCTCTGCCCTTCACCCTCTCCCCCTCTCTCTGCCCTTCACCCTCTCCCCCTCTCTCTGCCCTTCACCCTCTCCCCCTCTCTCTGCCCTTCACCCTCTCCCCCTCTCTCTGGAGGTTTACACAGTTCCAAGCCCCCCTCTCTCTCTCTCTCTCTCTCTCTCTCTCTCTCTCTCAAACACACTCCCATCCTATCTCCCCCTCTCTCTGGGTGTTTGCACAGTTCTAAGCCTCTCTCTCTCTCTCTCTCTCTCTCTCTCTCTCTCTCAAACACACTCCCATCCTATATCCCCCTCTCTCTGGGTGTTTGCACAGTTCTAAGCCTCTCTCTCTCTCTCTCTCTCAAACACACTCTCTCTCTCTCTCTCTCTCTCTCAAACACACTCCCATCCTATCTCCCCCTCTCTCTGGGTGTTTGCACAGTTCTAAGCCTCTCTCTCTCTCTCTCTCAAACACACTCTCTCTCTCTCTCTCTCTCTCTCAAACACACTCCCATCCTATCTCCCCCTCTCTCTGGGTGTTTGCACAGTTCTAAGCCTCTCTCTCTCTCTCAAACACACTCCCCTCCCATCCCTCCCTCCTCTCTGGGTGTTTGCTACAGCTCTAACCACAGAGAGGAACCACAGGCGTGAGGGGAACTGATGCAAGGGAGGACCGATGTGTGTGTGGCGCAACACTGAAACAGGAAGTACAGAGGCACACAGGAAGGCGATGAGAGGTGTTGATGACTAAAGACCACTGTTCGCTCAACACTGGCCCAACTGACCATAAACGCTGATCTGGAGTCAGTTTGACATCCCCCCCCCCCCCCCCCCCCCCGCTAATGGTTAAGGTTAGGATTGGGGGAGGGGAACTGATCCTAGATCTGCCACAGAGGAGAAACTTCACCCTGGAGCATTAGAAACACACCTGAGGCTTTAAACACCTGTAGGAATGTTTTTCCATAGCAGTTTTTAGCCCATGACTCATTAATGTAGAGCTGTAATAATCAGAAGATAATAACGTGGCTATGTCCAGGCTATACACAGGCTATATCCAGGCTATACACAGGCTATATCCAGGCTATACACAGGTTATACACAGGCTATGCACAGGCTATATCCAGGCTATACACAGGCTATATCCAGGCTATACACAGGCTAGACACAGGCTATACACAGGCTATATCCAGGCTATATCCAGGCTATGCCATTGATACAGACTCAGTTTGTGTTAAGTTTTCTCAATACAACACAACATAATGGTATGAGACAATAGGTTCTGTCCATTAGAAACGGATAAGGAGGTTTGTGTTGTACCGCTGTTAGTTTTGTCAGATGAGGAGATGACTAGGGTGTTGTTCCCAACACCACCAGCAGGGGTCACTTCTCTATAGAGATCAGTGTTGGACACGCGCGCACACACACACATGCACAGTCTTGTACAGCTAACTTTGTGGGGAAACACAATTCAGTCCCATTCAAAATCCTATTTTCCCTAACCCTTAACCCATACTCTTACCTTAACCTTAACCCTAACCCTGAACCTAACCCTTTCCTTAACCCTAACCCCAAATCTAACCCTAGCTCCTAACTCTAACCTTTAACGTAATTCTAACACTAATTCTAACCTTAACCCCCTAGAAACAGCATTTGACCTCGTGGGGACGAACAACATGTCCCCAATTTGTCACATTTTGTTTGTTTACTGCTCTTCATAGTTATAATAGTTAAACACACACACACACACACACACACACACACACACACACACACACACACACACACACACACACACACACACACAGTAAGAGGAAGTGAGAGATAGAGTAACCTGTGTTTGTGTGTGCGTGTGTGCGTGCGTGTGTGTTCAACCGGAACATGCAGGTGTCCCTTTCCTTCTGACTGAAAACAGGACTTACTGCTCTCACCCTACTGGTGGATTTGCCCCTGACCACTGATCTAAGGTCAGTTTAACATTAACTCTGATGGTTGATAATAGGACTGGGAGAGAGGGAGCTGATCCTAGATCTGTGCTTACAGGCAACTACCACCCAGTAATCTGACATGTTCACAATGGCCTCTGTTTGCCATTTATTAAATAATCAATTGAACAATTAAAGAACAAGATAAAAAATAAACATGAATAGAAGAACATGGTAGAGACAATAGTTCTGTGTGTGTACTCCCAGGTTCTGTATGTGTACTCCCAGGTTCTGTGTATATGTACTCCCAGGTTCTGTATGTGTACTCCCAGGTTCTGTGTGTGTACTCCCAGGTTGTGTATGTGTTTGTGCTTGTGTGGCATGACGGTGACAGAAGAGTTGTTTGTGTGTTTGTGTGCTATCTCTATTCACCTCTGTGATATAAATACTGTGTTGACTTCCTGGTGAGATGTGATGGTTTCTCTCTCTAACCAATACAGTCTCATCTATAGACACAGAACAGATACAATAACCAGGCGACTCAGAGATCCTCTCCACAGTTTTAGCATACAGAAACAAATACATTTCAGTCATTTAACAGACACTCTTATCCAGAGCAATCTACAGGAGCATTATGGGTCATGTGCCTTGCTCAAGAGCACATCAACAGTTTTCCACCTAGGAGGCTCGGGGATTCGAACCAGCGGCCTTGTGGCTACTGGCCCAATAGTCTTAACCACTAGGCTACCTGCCGCCCAGGTACAGTTGGCGAAGCGAACCAAGGCGAACCAAGGTGGTATCTATTAGCATGATGTACATCCAGTACATAGAACAGGTATGATAAACCAGACACAGAGGTCTTATAACAGAATCTTAAATGGCACCCTGTTCCCTATTTAGTGCACCACTTTTGACCAGGGTCCATAAGGCTCTGGTGGAAAGTAGTGCACTGTATAGAGAATTGTGCACCATTTGGGACACAGACAAAGAGTCATACAAGGACAGTAGGTGGAATCAGCCATGCTTGAGGTCGTATCTATCTGCAGTATGTACATGAGAAACCGCTCTCTTGGCTTGGCTTCTGTCACCACCTCAACAAACAGTATGTACAGGTCACGTTGACAGCTGTTGACAATGACAGTATTTCATCTCACAGGGTAAGAAGGAAGTCCTTTGACACGGCGGTGGTTGAAAATGAGAAGTCCCTCTTCCAGACAGAACACAGTTCCACCCTTTTAATCCAGATAAAAGTCCAAATCAGTCCCCAGCAGTCTTCTCAGGAACTCTTCTTGCAACAAAACAAATTATCCCTCAATTCTCATTATGACAAAAGTTCATTTCTAATTCCTTTTTAAGGTAGAAGGTCCTCATTCTCACTGTTGAAAGTGTCCAGGTTCCCAATGCTTAGTCAGTTCAACTGAACCTGAACCTAAGTCTATTGATTGTGCTATTTGCTGTAGGGGTTCTATCTCCCTCTGTGGTGCAGTACTGTGATTGACCCACAGGGGGTGCTGTCCTGTCTCAGTCTTGGGGAGCCTGGTTGATCACCTTCTTCTTACGCACCGACACCAGGTCATAGAAGGGGTCCTTGGTGATGCTGGCTCTGTAACGTGAGATATCAGGATGGTGAGTTGTTAATGGTGTTGTGATTGCGTGTGTAGCCTCTAAAAGCCCAGCCTAGGCAACATAGAGGAACTACAGTACTGCCTAGGTCACTGCTCTACCGCTTAAATCAAATACTAAATCATAGCTGGTAAGATGGAGACCACAGAGGTTCTTTTTAACCAGTGGCGAACTACCTTCACTAAAACCACTGCAAAGGTTTTGCCTGCAAACTTTGGTTTTGAATCGCGACGTTCTGGAATGTCTGCCTCCTGATTGGTCGGGAGACCCTAGTCACTGTGTGTGTGTGTGTGTGTGTGTGTGTGTGGTGGAACTGGGAGGAGCTATAGGAGGATGGGCTCATTGTAATGGCTGGAATGGAATCAATTGAACGGTATCAAACACACCAAAACACATAGGAACCACACCTTTGACTCCGTTCCATATATGCCATTCCAGCCAATACAATGAGCTCGTCCTCCTATAGCTCCTCCCGCCAGCCTCCACTGGCGTGTGTGTATTCTCCTGTAGCTCCTCCCACCAGTGTGTTCTTCCATGCGTAGTACCTGATGCTCTCTATCCATGTGTCTCGTTCCTCAGCGGTAGCGGCACAGATCATGTACGACTGGTGTTTCCCCTCCACCACTCTGCCGTCTGTCTCTGTCTTACACGCCTTGATCTTCTGACCCCTGCTGTTGGGGTTATACAGCTCCAGACAGTACTGAGGAACAGAGAGAAACAGACAGGAGCAATCAAGTCAATCACACGGAAGGATAAGTAAGGGTGAGTAGTGCATTCTTACTGGTCCGCTCTCACTCTCTCTCTTTCACGCACATGGTGCACACACACGCACATGCACACGCACACACACACACACACACACACTGAAGGATGAGTGTCTAAGGGCATTGTATTCTTACCGGTTTGCGTGCATACACCACCTCTCTCACACACAGGTTCTCCAGAGGGATGATGCCTCTGGGCTCCTTGTCCTGTAGAGAGAGGTGAGGTTAGAGGAAGGAGTTTAGAGAGGGAGGGATGATGTCTCTGGGCTCCTTGTCCTGTAGAGAGAGATGAGGTTAGAGGAAGGAGTTTAGAGAGGGAGGGATGATGTCTCTGGGCTCCTTGTCCTGTAGAGAAAGGTGAGGTTAGAGGAAGGTGTTTAGAGAGGGAGGGATGATGTCTCTGGGCTCCTTGTCCTGTAGAGAGAGATGAGGTTAGAGGAAGGAGTTTAGAGAGGGAGGGATGATGTCTCTGGGCTCCTTGTCCTGTAGAGAGAGATGAGGATAGAGGAAGGTGTTTAGAGAGGGAGGGATGATGTCTCTGGGCTCCTTGTCCTGTAGAGAGAGGTGAGGTTAGAGGAAGTTGTTTAGAGAGGGAGGGATGATGTCTCTGGGCTCCTTGTCCTGTAGAGAGAGATGAGGTTAGAGGAAGGAGTTTAGAGAGGGAGGGATGATGTCTCTGGGCTCCTTGTCCTGTCGAGAGAGATGAGGTTAGAGGAAGGTGTTTAGTGAGGGAGGGATGATGTCTCTGGGCTCCTTGTCCTGTAGAGAGAGATGAGGTTAGAGGAAGGTGTTTAGAGAGGGAGGGATGATGTCTCTGGGCTCCTTGTCCTGTAGAGAGAGGTGAGGTTAGAGAGGGAGGGATGATGTCTCTGGGCTCCTTGTCCTGTAGAGAGAGGCGAGGTTAGAGGAAGGAGTTTAGAGAGGGAGGGATGATGTCTCTGGGCTCCTTGTCCTGTAGAGAGAGATGAGGTTAGAGGAAGGTGTTTAGAGAGGGAGGGATGGGTGGAGGGAGTTGCAGTAGAGGATGGAGGGAGGGACCAAGGAAGGAGGGGTGTGGAGGGATATAACCGATGCAGAGGGAATGTTTTCATTGGGCGGGGAAGAGATAGAAGGAATGTTTTCATTGGGCAGGGAAGAGATAGAGCGAATGTTTTCATTGGGCGGGGAAGAGATGGAGGGAATGTTTTCATTGGGCAGGGAAGAGATAGAGCGAATGTTTTCATTGGGCGGGGAAGAGATAGAGGGAATGTTTTCATTGGGCGGGGAAGAGATAGAGGGAATGTTTTCATTGGGCAGGGAAGAGATGGAGGGATATAACCGATGCAGAAGGAATGTTTTCATTGGGCAGGGAAGAGAGATGGAGGCATGAAAATCAATAGGGAAGTTAGAAAGGAAGGAGAAGGTGATGAGAGATGTAGATGAACTTAAAGGAGGAATGAAGAGGTATTGAAAGGGGTCAGTGAGATGGAGAGAAGGATGGACATAGAGGAGTAGACAGGTAGGAGAGACTTACAGTGGTGTACTCAAAGTAGCAGAGACTTACAGTGGTGTACTCAAAGTAGCAGAGACTTACAGTGGTGTACTCAAAGTAGCAGAGACTTACAGTGGTGTACTCAAAGTAGCAGAGACTTACAGTGGTGTACTCAAAGTAGCAGAGACTTACAGTGGTGTACTCAAAGTAGCAGAGACTTACAGTGGTGTACTCAAAGTAGCAGAGACTTACATTGGTGTACTCAAAGTAGTAGAGACTTACAGTGGTGTACTCAAAGTAGCAGAGACTTACAGTGGTGTACTCAAAGTAGCAGAGACTTACAGTGGTGTACTCAAAGTAGCAGAGACTTACAGTGGTGTACTCAAAGTAGTAGAGACTTACAGTGATGTACTCAAAGTAGTAGAGACTTACAGTGGTGTACTCAAAGTAGTAGAGGCAGTTGTCAGTCAGGATGAACCATCTCCTCTTCCACGTCTTCACTCTGCCTCCTGACCAACCAAACACACACATCTGACATACTGTAGATATGCTACGGCTTTTGTCTGTTTACTACCTAGACTGCATCCTACTGTTGGTTTGCTCCACTAGACTACAGAGTCGAACAGGAAAGGGTAGGTGCTGGCTTTTAATGTTCCAGGTGTGAGTTGTAAATCAGCTAATAACATCTCTGGATATCTGTGAAGGGCGGAGCTCCCCAAGGAGCAACAGTATTTAAGAGGTACGTCAGCTAAATTATATCATGACCATGTTGTTGGGTGTCTCACCTAGTTTGAGGAGCCATCCCTCCCTGTCGGGGTTGAAGAAGGTGTGAGTCAGGTCGTTCCCATCATCCTCTGGGATTTTAAAGGGCTCGTTCCTGATGCTGTCGTACAGTTTCTGAAGAGGGAGACAGCAGAGAAGCCAGCTGATGAAGTAAGGGCCATTTCCTGGTTTGACATACATTATGTTTAGTTTTATACAACTACATTTTTCCACTGCTATCAAGGTAGAATTCAAACCAATCAAACCAAACCCCATAGCTACATAGCGGCCGATCCCAATACTTCAGGGTCATGTGACCTATATGAACACTGTGAATGGCCGGTGTGTCTCACCATACACATCTCATTGGTCAACCAACTACTACTTCCTGATCATGTGACCTATGTGGCCTCTCTGATTGGCTGCTGTGTCTCACCATGAACATCTCATTGGTCAATGAACTACTACTTCCTGATGATGTGACCTATGTGGCCTCTCTGATTGGATGTTGTGTCTCACCGTGAGCAGCTCATTGGGCAGGTCCCCTCCGTTGTTGATGCCTCTGTTCATAGAGATGAATCTCTCTAGAGGGGTCTTGTCCTTCACGTTGGGGTTGTGGAGGCTGGTGTTCAACATGATGATGGCAAACGACAGGATGTAACAGGTGTCTGAGGGAACACAGAGAAATGTAGACATTATACACAGTTTAAATTGTGATTTCATGGAAATGAGAACACATACAGTACATCTACACACACACACACACACACATACACACACACACACACACACATACACACACACACACACACACACACACACACACACACACACACACCTCTATACTGATAGATGTCTGTGTTGCAGTCACAGTAGCGAGTGGTTACACCACACACACACACACACACACACACACACACACACACACACACATACACACACACACACACACACACACACACACACACACACACACACACACACACACCTGTAGACTGAAAGACTTCAGCGTTACAGTCACAGTAGCGAGTGGTTACACCACACACACACACACACACACACACACACACACACACACCTGTAGACTGAAAGACTTCAGCGTTACAGTCACAGTAGCGAGTGGTTACACCACACACACACACACACACACACACACACACACACACACACACACACACACACACACACACCTGTAGACTGAAAGACTTCTGCGTTACAGTCACAGTAGCGAGTGGCGAAGGTTTCCATCATGCGGTCAATCTTCTGAGCCTCGCCGGGCAGACGGAAACTCCACAGGAACTGCCTGAGACATTCAGACAGACATTCAGACAGGGGGTTCAGACCAGTCAAGCTCACAGAGCTCCTGTGTTCTGCCTTCAGACTACAACTTCAGCCCAAGTCATCTACAGTTATTTGACCAAATGTATTCTGTCATTTTAACATAGCTGAGAATTGAAAGGTTAGTTGATGAACAGCCCGTCAACCTACCTCAGTGCCTGTACCAGGTTGAGGTCTGAGAACTCATGGAGGTCCACAAAGGCTTTCAGTGTCTGGAGGTGGAGGTCTTCTCTGTAAAGACACAAGCAGACTGAGGAGACGGAGAGACACGAACTACAAGAGCTATCATCATATTATTATTGACATGATATCACTGTCTCCCAACTCCTCGAAAATCTCCCCCTTTGTCCTCTCCCCTCAGCCATCGCCGCTGCATCACCACCATCATCATCATCACCATCATCATCATCACCACCACCACCATCATCACCATCATCACCATCATCATCATCACCACCACCATCATCATCACCACCATCATAATCACCATCATCACCACCATCATCATCACCATCATCATCATCACCACCATCATCATCACCATCATCATCATCACCACCACCACCATCATCATCATCACCATCATCATCATCACCACCACCATCATCATCACCATCATCATCATCACCACCACCACCATCATCACCATCATCACCATTATCATCACCACCACCATCATCATCACCACCATCATCATCACCACCACCACCATCATCACCATCATCATCACCACCACCATCATCATCATCATCACCATCATCACCATCATCATCACCACCACCATCATCATCACCACCATCATCATCACCATCATCATCATCACCACCATCATCATCACCATCATCATCACCAACACCACCATCATCATCATCATCACCATCATCACCATCATCATCATAACCATGTCCCTACTGTACCTCTCTCCCAGGTAGTCTCCAATAGCAGTCTTATTGAGCCCCTCCTCCTTGTAAAGGAACTCTGCTATTGGCTGAGGGTTCCTCTCCAGAAGCTTGTTCTCTACCAGATAGTTTATACCCTAGAATGATTTAAAACAGACATCAATTAACCAATACATCACCCAGTCAATTAGACAATCAGTCAGTCAGATACTATAAAACACTTGAAATATAACACTTTATATAGCTTTTACAGTGATAAGAGTGAGTAACACATACACACACACACACACACACCGGCCTTCCGATCTGTGATTGGTTGTTAAATGCTGTTGTTTGTCTTGTTTCAGAATGAGCTCATAGATTCCATCTGTTTGACTAGACTTCCTAAAAGCTTGAGACGGAATTAGGGCACTGTTTAAAAAAAAATCACTATTCCTTAATACTCAATATCTCTTCCTCTTTCTCATCAGCACTGTAACTGAGGGGAAAAGTTACATTCTGTGTCAATAGTCAACTGTTGTAAATAGCTTTAGCCACTAGAGCAGTGGTCACCAACCCTAGTCCTGGTGATCTACTGGATGTAAATATCTTTAGCCACTAGAGCAGTGGTCACCAACCCTAGTCCTGGTGATCTACTGGTTGTAAATAGCTTTAGCCACTAGAGCAGTGGTCACCAACCCTAGTCCTGGTGATCTACTGGATGTAAATAGCTTTAGCCACTAGAGCAGTGGTCACCAACCCTAGTCCTGGTGATCTACTGGATGTAAATAGCTTTAGCCACTAGAGCAGTGGTCACCAACCCTAGTCCTGGTGATCTACTGGTTGTAAATAGCTTTAGCCACTAGAGCAGTGGTCACCAAGCCTAGTCCTGGTGATCCACTGGTTGTAAATAGCTTTAGCCACTAGAGCAGTGGTCACCAACCCTAGTCCTGGTGATCTACTGGTTGTAAATAGCTTTAGCCACTAGAGCAGTGGTCACCAACCCTAGTCCTGGTGATCTACTGGTTGTAAATAGCTTTAGCCACTAGAGAAGTGGTCACCAACCCTAGTCCTGGTGATCTACTGGTTGTAAATATCTTTAGCCACTAGAGCAGTGGTCACCAACCCTAGTCCTGGTGATCTACTGGATGTAAATAGCTTTAGCCACTAGAGCAGTGGTCACCAACCCTAGTCCTGGTGATCTACTGGATGTAAATAGCTTTAGCCACTAGAGCAGTGGTCACCAACCCTAGTCCTGGTGATCCACTGGTTGTAAATAGCTTTAGCCACTAGAGCAGTGGTCACCAACCCTAGTCCTGGTGATCTACTGGATGTAAATAGCTTTAGCCACTAGAGCAGTGGTCACCAACCCTAGTCCTGGTGATCTACTGGATGTAAATAGCTTAAGCCACTAGAGCAGTGGTCACCAACCCTAGTCCTGGTGATCTACTGGATGTAAATAGCTTTAGCCACTAGAGCAGTGGTCACCAACCCTAGTCCTGGTGATCTACTGGTTGTAAATAGCTTTAGCCACTAGAGCAGTGGTCACCAACCCTAGTCCTGGTGATCTACTGGATGTAAATAGCTTTAGCCACTAGAGCAGTGGTCACCAACCCTAGTCTTGGTGATCTACTGGATGTAAATAGCTTTAGCCACTAGAGCAGTGGTCACCAACCCTAGTCCTGGTGATCCACTGGTTGTAAATAGCTTTAGCCACTAGAGCAGTGGTCACCAACCCTAGTCCTGGTGATCCACTGGTTGTAAATAGCTTTAGCCACTAGAGCAGTGGTCACCAACCCTAGTCTTGGAGAGCTACTGGATGTAAATATCTTTAGCCACTAGAGCAGTGGTCACCAACCCTAGTCTTGGTGATCTACTGGTTGTAAATAGCTTTAGCCACTAGAGCAGTGGTCACCAACCCTAGTCTTGGTGATCTACTGGTTGTAAATAGCTTTAGCCACTAGAGCAGTGGTCACCAACCCTAGTCTTGAGGGAGCTAGTGGTAAGTATAGGGTTTTGCACCAGACCAGCAGTAACACACGATTTAACTTCAGACATCACCTTACAATCCACCAATGTCTTTGCCTGACTCAGATAACTGGTATTGTTTACCTAACTCTGTATCTAGTTCAGGAGAATAGAAGGTAACAGGTGACAGCAGATGCATGTTGTGAGTTGGTTGTCATAGCTATGAACTATGATGCTGTGGTTGAACTTTAACCACAGTGCGTTGTCTTGATGAGACACGCACAAGGCATTGCTGCTGTTATGAGAGATGCATCTTCCTGTCAGAAAGGAAGCCCATAGTGGAGCCTCTGTTTGACCTGAGAAGGTGGCTCAGGCACACACACACACACACACACACACACACACACACACACACACACACACACACACACACACACACACACACACACACACACACACACACCACTTACCTGTGTCCAAACATTCAAAGGTGATATGAGTGGACTGTACCCCTCTCTCAGACTAAACCTTGTATTAAATTGAGGAATTGAGGAAAAATGTCAGAATTTGTTCCAGCCACAACCCACCTATACAACCTACCTATACAGAGCTGTGGTTCATAGGTCAAGTATGATGTCATCATGGCTTCAGTGTGTCTGTGTACGTGTGTACTTACTTGTAGGTGGTCTCACATGCTCCTAACACCCCTCCAACATTTCCTCCCCCCACACAGAGGGGACAGGATGCGGTTTGCTCTCGCTACTCTCCTCCCCTCTCTCTCTCACGATGACAGATAATTTGTTCACTCACCTTTTTAGGGTCCATGTTGAATTTCTTCTTCCCACTTGAGAACTGCTTTCCTTTCTCAAGGACTTTGCTGCATAGAGAGAAAACAATAACAGAATAACTTCTTAACAAATGACCTTGTAAACAAACACGATGCAGTGAAGTAGGTCGGTGTAATTCATTGTATGGGTTGTTAGCTACAGGACAGGAAATTATAAGACATGTTCAACTAGTGAAGAAGTGATTCATCAGCTGTCACGTTCTGACCTCTATTTCCTTTGTTTTTGTATTTATTTAGTATGGTCAGGGCGTGAGTTGGGTGGGCAGTCTATGTTTGTTTTTCTATGTTTTGGTCTAGTTCTATGTTCGGCCTGATATGGTTCTCAATCAGAGGCAGGTGTTCGTCATTGTCTCTGATTGGGAACCATATTTAGGTAGCCTGGGTTTCACTGTGTGTTTGTGGGTGATTGTTCCTGTCACTGTGTTTGTTTGTCACAGGAGAGGACTGTTTTGCGTTTGCACATTTCTTGTTTTTGTTAGTTTGTTCATGTGTATTGAGTTATTAAAACATGAATAACCACCACGCTGCGCTTTGGTCCGCTTCTCTTCCTCCTACAGACGAACGCCCTTACAGAATCACCCACCGCGACAGGACCAAGCGGCGTGGTAACGGGCAACAGCGGCACAAGGAGGAATGGACTTGGGATGATGTGTTGGACGGCAAGGGTTGCTACACATGGGAGGAGATCCTGGCGGGAAAGGATCGCCTTCCATGGGAACAGGTGGAGGCAGCGAGGAGAGCAGAGGCAGCCGGAGAGAGGAGCCGGCGATATGAGGGAACACGGTTGGCAAGGAAGCCCGGGAGTCAGCCCCAAAAATTTCTTGGGGGGGGGCTAACAGGGAGTATGGCTACGCCAGGTAGGAGACCTGAGCCAACTTCCTGTGGTTACCGGGGGGCTAGAGAGACCGGGCAGGCACCGTGTTATGCTGTGGAGCGCACGGTGTCCCCAGTGCGGGTGCACAGCCCGGTGCGGTACATTCCAGCTCCGCGTATCGGCCGGGCTAGAGTGGGCATCGAGCCAAGTGCCATGAAGCCGGCTCTACGCATCTGGTCTCCAGTGCGTCTCCTTGGGCCGGCTTACATGGCACCAGCCTTGCGCACGGTGTCCCCGGTTCGCCTGCATAGCCCAGTGCGGGCTATTCCACCTCGCCGCACTGGCAGGGCGACCGGGACCATTCAACCGGGTAAGGTTGGGCAGGCTCGGTGCTCAAGAGCTCCAGTGCGCCTGCACGGCCCGGTCTATCCGTCACCACCTCCACACCCCAGCCCTCCGGTGGCAGCTCCCCGTACCAGGCTGTCTCTCCGGCCCATCCGTCCAGAGCCTTCCTCCTCTCCAGCGCTGCCGGAGTCTCCCGCCTCTCCGGCGCTACCAGAGCCTTCCTCCTCTCCAGCTCTGCCGGAGTCTCCCGCCTGTCCGGCGCCTCTGCCGGAGTCTCCCGCCTGTCCGGCGCCTCTGCCGGAGCCTCCCGCCTGTCCGGCGCCTCTGCCGGAGCCTTCCGCCTGTCCGGCGCCTCTGCCGGAGCCTCCCGCCTGTCCGGCGCCTCTGCCGGAGCCTCCCGCCTGTCCGGCGCCTCTGCCGGAGCCTCCCGCCTGTCCGGCGCCGCTGCCGGAGCCTCCCGCCTGTCCGGCGCCGCTGCCGGAGCCTCCCGCCTGTCCGGCGCCGCTGCCGGAGTCTCCCGCCTGTCCGGCGCCGCTGCCGGAGTCTCCCGCCTGTCCGGCGCCTCTGCCGGAGTCTCCCGCCTGTCCGGCGCCTCTGCCGGAGTCTCCCGCCTGTCCGGCGCCTCTGCCGGAGCCTCCCGCCTGTCCGGCGCCTCTGCCGGAGCCTCCCGCCTGTCCGGCGCCTCTGCCGGAGCCTCCCGCCTGTCCGGCGCCTCTGCCGGAGCCTCCCGCCTGTCCGGCGCCTCTGCCGGAGCCTCCCGCCTGTCCGGCGCCGCTGCCGGAGTCTCCCGCCTCTCCGGCGCTACCAGGGCCTTCCGTTTCTCCAGCGTTGCCGGAGCTTCCCGTCTGCCCAGCGCCAGCTGAGCTTCCCGTCTGCCCAGCGCCAGCTGAGCTTCCCGTCTGCCCAGCGCCAGCTGAGCTTCCCGTCTGCCCAGCGCCAGCTGAGCTTCCCGTCTGCCCAGCGCCAGCTGAGCTTCCCGTCTGCCCAGCGCCAGCTGAGCTTCCCGTCTGCCCAGCACCAGCTGAGCCTCCCGTCTGCCCAGCGCCGCCAACGCCGCCCGTCTGCCCAGCGCCGCCAGTGCCGCCCGTCTGCCCAGCGCCGCCAGTGCCGCCCGTCTGCCCAGCGCCGCCAGTGCCGCCCGTCTGCCAGGAGCCGCTAGTGCCGCCCGTCTGCCAGGGGCCGCCAGTGCCGCCCGTCTGCCAGGGGCCGCCAGTGCCGCCCGTCAGCCAGGGGCCGCCAGTGCCGCCAGTCAGCCAGGGGCCGCCAGTGCCGCCAGTCAGCCAGGGGCCGCCAGTGCCGCCAGTCAGCCAGGGGCCGCCAGTGCCGCCAGTCAGCCAGGGGCCGCCAGTGCCGCCAGTCAGCCAGGGGCCGCCAGTAAGCCAGGGGCCGCCAGTGCCGCCAGTAAGCCAGGGGCCGCCAGTGCCGTCAGTCAGCCAGGGGCCGCCCGAGCAGCTGCCCCTCTGTCCAGAGCAGCTGTCGCCCCTCTGTCCCAAGCTGCTGCCGCCCCTCTGTCCCGAGCAGCTGCCCCTCTGTCCCGAGCAGCTGTCCCTCTGTCCCGAGCTGCTATCGCCCCTCTGTCCCGAGCTGCTATCGCCCCTCTGTCCCGAGCTGCTATCGCCCCTCTGTCCCGAGCTGCTATCGCCCCTTTGTCCCGAGCAGTTGTCCCTCTGTCCCGAGCAGCTGCTTCACCTCTGTCCCGAGCTGCCCCTCTGTCCCGAGCAGCCCCTCTGTCCAGTGGGGTCATTGAGAGGGGTGGTCATGGTGAGTAAGCCAGGGAGGCGGACAATAAGGCGGACTAAGACAATGGTGAAGTGGGGTCCGCGTCCCGCGCCAGAGCCGCCACCGCGGACAGACGCCCACCCAGACCCTCCCCTATAGGTCAAGGTTTTGCGGCCGGAGTCCGCACCTTTGGGGGGGGGTACTGTCACGTTCTGACCTCTATTTCCTTTGTTTTTGTATTTATTTAGTATGGTCAGGGCGTGAGTTGGGTGGGCAGTCTATGTTTGTTTTTCTATGTTTTGGTCTAGTTCTATGTTCGGCCTGATATGGTTCTCAATCAGAGGCAGGTGTTCGTCATTGTCTCTGATTGGGAACCATATTTAGGTAGCCTGGGTTTCACTGTGTGTTTGTGGGTGATTGTTCCTGTCACTGTGTTTGTTTGTCACAGGAGAGGACTGTTTTGCGTTTGCACATTTCTTGTTTTTGTTAGTTTGTTCATGTGTATTGAGTTATTAAAACATGAATAACCACCACGCTGCGCTTTGGTCCGCTTCTCTTCCTCCTACAGACGAACGCCCTTACATCAGCAAAGAATAATACATTCATAAAAGATGACCACATAGTTTATAAAGGACAACACATGTAAAGTATGGATAAGGAATGAACAGGGACTGATTAGGGGATGAATAGGGGGTGAGCAGGCTATGAATTGGGGGTGAATAGGGAATGAATAGGGGTTGAGAAGGCTATGAATAGGGAATGAATAGGGGTTGAGCAGGCTATGAATAGGGAATGAATAGGGGTTGAGCAGGCTATGAATAGGGGGTGAATAGGGAATGAATAGGGGTTGAGCAGGCTATGAATAAGGGGTGAATAGGGGTGAGCAGGCTATGAATTGGGGGTGAATAGGGAATGAATAGGGGTTGAGCAGGCTATGAATAGGGAATGAATAGGGGTTGAGCAGGCTATGAATAGGGGTTGAGCAGGCTATGAATAGAGAATGAATAGGGGTTGAGCAGGCTATGAATAGGGAATGAATAGGGAATGAATAGAGGTTGAGCAGGCTATGAATGGGGAATGAATAGGGGTTGAGCAGGCTATGATTAGGGAATGAATAGGGGTTGAGCAGGCTATGAATAGGGAATGAATAGGGGTTGAGCAGGCTATGAATAGGGAATGAATAGGGGTTGAGCAGGCTATGAATAGGGAATGAATAGGGGTTGAGCAGGCTATGAATAGGGGGTGAATAGAGAATGAATAGAGGTTGAGCAGGCTATGAATAGGGGGTGAGCAGGCTATGAATAGGGAATGAATAGGGTTTGAGCAGGCTATGAATAGGGAGTGAATAGGGAATGAATAGAGGGTGAATAGGGGTTGAGCAGGCTATGAATAGGGAGTGAATAGGGAATGAATAGAGGTTGAGCAGGCTATGAATAGGGGGTGAATAGGGAATGAATAGAGAGTGAATAGGGGTTGAGCAGGCTATGAATAGGGAGTGAATAGGGAATGAATAGAGGTTGAGCAGGCTATGAATGGGGAATGAATAGGGGTTGAGCAGGCTATGATTAGGGAATGAATAGGGGTTGAGCAGGCTATGAATAGGGAATGAATAGGGAATGAATAAGGGGTGAATAGGGAATGAATAGGGGGTGAATAGGGAATGAATAGGGAATGAATAGGGAATGAATAAGGGGTGAATAGGGAATGAATAGGGGGTGAATAGGGAATGAATAGGGAATGAATAAGGGGTGAATAGGGAATGAATAGGGGGTGAATAGGGAATGAATAGGGAATTAATAGGGAATGAATAAGGGGTGAATAGGGAATGAATAGGGGGTGAATAGGGAATAGGGAATGAATAGGGAATGAATAGGGAATGAATAGGGAATGAATAGGGAATGCACAAGCCTAATGGTTAAAAAGAAGAACAGTGATAATGGTTAAGGAAGGATAAAAGATTAAAGACCACTCACTTCTCCTCTGTAGACTCAAAGTCTTGAACTTCCGCCATGACTTTGTCAATCTCCATCTTTAGCTTCTGGAAAAGGATTTTCAGACAAGGGTGATTCATAGACCATAGACCTCTGTGTGTGTGTGTGTGTGTATGTGTGTGTGTGTGTGTGTGTGTGTGTGTGTGTGTGTGTGTGTGTGTGTGTGTGTGTGTGTGTGTGTGTGTGTGTGTGTGTGTGTGTGTGTGTGTGTGTGTGTGTTTACCTGGATGTCCTCTAGCAGGTCTCTCTTATGCATCTTCATGCTCTCAATCTCCAACCTCTCATCTGCAGTGAAATCTGAAGACACTGTAGTGGAGACATGACAACAGGAGAGTTATTATCTGAAGACACTGTAGTGGAGACTTGACAACAGGAGGGTTATTATCTGAAGACACTGTAGTGGAGACATGACAACAGGAGGGTTATTATCTGAAGACACTGCAGTGGAGACATGACAACAGGAGGGTTATTATCTGAAGACACTGTAGTGGAGACATGACAACAGGAGGGTTATTATCTGAAGACACTGTAGTGGAGACATGACAACAGGAGGGTTATTATCTGAAGACACTGTAGTGGAGACATGACAACAGGAGGGTTATTATCTGAAGACACTGTAGTGGAGACATGACAACAGGAGGGTTATTATCTGAAGACACTGTAGTGGAGACACGACAACAGGAGGGTTATTATCTGAAGACACTGTAGTGGAGACACGACAACAGGAGGGTTATTATCTGAAGACACTGTAGTGGAGACACGACAACAGGAGAGTTATTATCTGAAGACACTGTAGTGGAGACACAACAACAGGAGGGTTATTATCTGAAGACACTGTAGTGGAGACACAACAACAGGAGGGTTATTATCTGAAGACACTGTAGTGGAGACATGACAACAGGAGGGTTATTATCTGAAGACACTGTAGTGGAGACATGACAACAGGAGGGTTATTATCTGAAGACACTGTAGTGGAGACATGACAACAGGAGGGTTATTATCTGAAGACAGGGGAGAAGAGAAGGAGATGGTAAAGAGGAGAGAGGAGAAGAGAAGGAGATCGAGGAAGAGGAGGGGAGAAGAGAACGAGATTACTAAAAGAAGAGAGAGGAGAAGAGAAGGAGATGGAGGAAGAGAAGTAGAGAACAGATGGAGGAAGAGGGAGGAGAGTGGATTGAAAAAGAGGAGAAAGAGGAGAAGAAGAAGAACATGAGGAGGATGATGACAAAAAAGAGGAGGACAATGGAGGAGGAAGAGGAAGAAGCATCCGTTCAAAAGCACCAGAAGTCCACAACATCTCATCAGATGGCCTACAGTTAAAAACAAATCCCTGTTACGTACATCAGATGGCCTACAGTTAAAACAGATCCCTGTTACGTACATCAGATGGCCTACAGTTAAAACAGATCCCTGTTACGTACATCAGATGGCCTACAGTTAAAACAGATCCCTGTTACGTACATCAGATGGCCTACAGTTAAAACAGATCCCTGTTACGTACATCAGATGGCCTACAGTTAAAACAGATCCCTGTTACGTACATCAGATGGCCTACAGTTAAAACAGATCCCTGTTACGTACATCAGATGGCCTACAGTTAAAACAGATCCCTGTTACGTACATCAGATGGCCTACAGTTAAAAACAAATCCCTGTTACGTACATCAGATGGCCTACAGTTAAAACAGATCCCTGTTACGTACATCAGATGGCCTACAGTTAAAACAGATCCCTGTTACGTACATCAGATGGCCTACAGTTAAAACAGATCCCTGTTACGTACATCAGATGGCCTACAGTTAAAACAGATCCCTGTTACGTACATCAGATGGCCTACAGTTAAAACAGATCCCTGTTACGTACATCAGATGGCCTACAGTTAAAACAGATCCCTGTTACGTACATCAGATGGCCTACAGTTAAAACAGATCCCTGTTACGTACATCAGATGGCCTACAGTTAAAAACAAATCCCTGTTACGTACATCAGATGGCCTACAGTTAAAACAGATCCCTGTTACGTACATCAGATGGCCTACAGTTAAAACAGATCCCTGTTACGTACATCAGATGACCTACAGTTAAAACAGATCCCTGTTACGTACATCAGATGGCCTACAGTTAAAACAGATCCCTGTTACGTACATCAGATGACCTACAGTTAAAACAGATCCCTGTTACGTACATCAGATGACCTACAGTTAAAACAGATCCCTGTTACTGACATCAGATGACCTACAGTTAAAACAGATCCCTGTTACGTACATCAGATGGCCTACAGTTAAAACAGATCCCTGTTACGTACATCAGATGACCTACAGTTAAAACAGATCCCTGTTACGTACATCTGCAAGATAATCTTAACCAAATGAAAAGCACATTACAGGCAAACCACTGAACCGGCCACAGGAGAGATTTAGCATCAAATTAACAGGAAGAAGGCCAGAATATGACTAGTATCGTTCATAGGAACGATACCGGTCATCACCACAAGCCATTCAGATACAGCACACAGGTATCCCATCACATTGTGTTTACACTCTCTCTTTCACAACCCTTCATGCCACAACTGTCTGTCTATACTCCTACCTGATGAGCTCTCGGCTCCTAACTTTGTGTGTGGTATGCAAATGCATGAGCTACTGTGTTAATGCGATAGTGAATGTGATATTACCCAGTTCAGTTATAGCAGGCTAGATATCCATACACACCATGTGTTTTCTATGTGTTGGTGAAGCTGTGAAAAGTAATGGAGGAGGAATATAAAACAACTGCAGAGAGCTTCTAGCCAAACTCACGTTGTTTATCTTCATCCAAGCATGGCAACCATGAGCCATGGTTGGGGGGGTGTGTGTGTGTGTGTGTGTGTGCGCGTGTGTGTGTGCGTGTGTGCGTGCGTGCGTGTGTGTGTGTTTGTGTGTGTGCGTGCATGCGTGCGTGCGTGCGTGCGTGTGTGTGTGTGTGCATGCGTGCGTGCGTGCGTGTGTGTTTGTGTGTGTGCGTGCATGCGTGCGTGCGTGCGTGTGTGTGTGTGTGTAGGCATGCATCCATGCGAACCAGAGGAGGGTGTTGGCTCTAACTTAAGAGGTTAAAGAAAAATATCAACAAGCAGCAGTTTTGGTTAGTTAGTGTTAGATATGGGCTGTTATACTGCTGTTAAACAGATAACCACTAGTTCTCTGTTCTACAGCCTTCATACAGCCTGTAATATGACCTGAAACTCACACACTGACGTGACCAAAATACTATTTAGCTTCAAAACAATCTGTGTAACTCCATCAAATTAAGTTTTGGGACGACATATTTATGTCATAATTTACAATGCATTTTAACAAGAAATGCAATTTAGCTACATAATAACCTTTTTTGTATCTCAAGGAAATGAAGTTTGGAGATGCTATATTTATGTAACACATAATAAAACAAGCCAGGTCCCAGACATGTCTGTGCTTTTGTCAACTCATGGCTATAGCATGGCAATGAGTGACAAGGACTTGGTATGATACCACAAACAGACTGTCACTCGGGCTACAATAAGTCCTCCATCCTTTTAGGTGTCATGACAACTGAGCACGAAGTAGTCGTTCATTCATCAAGGTGTTACCATTCCCCTTTCTGTCATGATCATTCTTCACAGTGTTTCGAAACAGGAGGGATGTCAGTGGAAAGGAAGGAAAGAACATAGTTCCTCTTGCAAGACCATGAAAACGTATATTAATTTGTAGAAAATCTGTTACAATAATGTTAAAAACAGGTAGGGTAATTCAAGATAATAATGCCTACCACTATGATTACTTTTGGTAGCAATGCTTATATTCACAGGTGAGAATAACATTTTAGACCCTGAATTGAAATGCAATAACAATTTTAAAAAGTTAACTTACCCATTTGGCAATCGGTCATTGGCACACAGGAGAAACGGTCAAACTCGGTAGCCTACGGACCCTATAACCTACAGGTATTTAAACATTACAAAGTAATGAGTCATCCATGCAAACTCCACAGCTCAATAATGTAAAGTGACAGTCAAGATTATCTTGTTGCAACACACCCTCTCTCTCCCGTCACATTAT
Source organism: Oncorhynchus mykiss (assembly GCF_057628025.1). NCBI lineage: Eukaryota > Metazoa > Chordata > Actinopteri > Salmoniformes > Salmonidae > Oncorhynchus > Oncorhynchus mykiss. The sequence goes on along the minus strand of NC_143034.1, from coordinate 17,915,410 downwards.
AGGCTCGAGGCTACTTGTGAAAATCAACGTCGTCAGAACAGAAGTTGCTACATCCGCAATGATGTAGCAACTGCCTCAATGTAGATTTATGTTACAGTTTACAGTAAAGTGTTTACTTGAAAACGAATCAAATTTTATAATCAAAATGACGAGTAGGCTATTGTATTTTGTGTAATGTATAAATAGACTTTCACGAAGTGATTATTGACACGTTGAACAGAATTAACCAAAAACAGACTGAGGGAAAGAAAACGGTTCCTCCTTGATAAATGGCACCAAAACGCCCTCTAGTGTTTTTACATTACCATTACAGTTCAGTCAACAAGGCCCAAAAGTTATTTATAGATGAGCAACTTATTTTCATTGAAAGAGTCAGTGACGATGAAGATGATGATGATTATAATGTATTTGTATATTTGTATATAAATGTATGATGTATATTTCAAACATATCTTGCATTTCAATGTGTGATGGCAGGCTATCTTTGATGTTTGTGTGTGTGTGTGTGTGGGGGGGGGGGGGGGGGTCTGTGTATGTGTGTTTGTGCATGCTGCAACAGTGAAAGAGAGAGAGAAAGAGAGACAGAGAGAGAGACGGAGACAGGGAGAGAGAGAGAGATAGCGAGAGATAGGAAGAAAGAGAGAGAGAGGAAGAGAAAGCGAGAGATCACTCAGTGATCGATAGAGAGAGATCACTCAGTAATCGAGAGAGAGAGAGAGACAGAGAGAGAGAGAGAGAGACAGAGAGAGAGAGAGGGAGAGAGAGAGATCACTCAGTAATCGAGAGAGAGAGAGAGAGAGGCAGAGAGAGGAAGAGAGAGAGACCGAGCCCTGCAATGCCAAGAGCTGAGAAAAGAAAGAAAAGAGTTCCCTCATCCAGCTGGTCCTGAGTTCACAAACCTGTTCTACTAACACACTGAAGCCTCAGTCAGGACCAGAACATCCAATCAATCAGGATAAACCAAATTACAACACAGTCAAAACAAAACTATATTGCTTATTGGGAAACACAAACACAAGCACAAAGCAAAATGCAGTGCTATCTGACCCTAAATCGACAGTACACCGTGGCTAAATATTTGACCATGGTTACTGATCAAAACCTTAGAAAAACCTTGACAAAGTACAGGCTCAGTGAGCACAGCCTTGCCATTGATGTCAAAAATATAAAACAATTAGAGAGTGTCATTTTCCTAAATTTGAAATCCTTATTCAAGGTCTCAAAGAGCTCTCTGATGAGAGTAGGCTACCCATCCTGTTGGGGGAGGACGCAGAGAGCTGTGGGTTGGCAGCGCACTACATTGCTGCCTGCCATAAGATGAGGGACAGTGTTTGACAGACCAATCAACCTGCACATGTACTCTACTGTATGCTTATTATTGTTCAATGTATGGTTATTTTGACCCTTGGTTATTGTTGTTACTGTTGTCCCGTTGACAATTCTGATTCTCATTTTTATTTATTTTTATATTGTAAATATCAAAAAGAAGCTTCTGCAACATGTACATTGTTACTTTATGCCAATAAAGCAGAATTGAATTGAATTGAGAGATTACTCAGTAATTGAGAGGGAGAGAGAGAGGAAGAGAGAGAGAGATTACTCAAATAATATATATATATAGAGAGAGAGAGAGGGGGAAGAGAGAGAGAGATCACTCAGCAATCAAGAGAGAGAGAGAGAGAGAGAGAGAGAGAGAGAGAGTATACTCAGTAATTGAGAGAGAGAGACAGAGAGAGAGAGAGATCACTCAGTAATCAAGAGAGAGAGAGAGAGAGAGTATACTCAGTAATTGAGAGGGAGAGAGAGAGAGACAGAGAGAGAGAGAGATTACTCAGTAATTGAGAGGGAGAGAGAGAGAGAGAGAGAGAGAGAGAGAGAGAGAGAGAGAGAGAGAGAGAGAGAGAGATTACTCAGTAATTGAGAGGGAGAGAGAGAGAGAGAGAGAGAGAGAGAGAGAGAGAGAGAGAGAGAGAGAGAGACAGAGAGAGAGAGAGAGAGAGAGAGAGAGAGAGAGAGAGAGAGAGAGACAGAGAGAGAGAGAGAGAGAGAGAGAGAGAGAGAGAGAGAGAGAGAGAGAGAGAGAGAGAGAGAGAGAGAGAGAGAGAGAGAGAGAGAGAGACAGAGAGAGAGAGAGAGAGAGAGAGAGAGAGAGAGGTGAGTGCTGTAGCAACTTCCTGCTGTTGCATGAGGCATTGAGTTGCAGTTATTTTCTCTCTGTCTGAAACTCTGACAGACTGTTGCACAGAGAGAAGCGGGAGCTGACTGAAACTAAGCAGGATGCAGGCTATCAAATGTGTTGTTGTGGGAGATGGGTAAGTGTTTTTCATTTTATTTTATCACATGATATCTTAGTGCTGTGATTTAGTCGTTGGTTCAATGAGCGATCGAACCCTATAGGAGTTGTATTGGCCTCTCAGTATGTGAAGCCAAGAGTGGATGCTTGTTGATGTCTTCACTTTCTCTGTCCTGGGTGACTTCAAGTGCTTCTCTTTCTGTTCTCGTTTTACATCTACAGAAATACGTGTACAGATATTTCCATTCACAAATCATGTAACAGATAATGAACATGAGTCTGTTGAGAGAACCAGAGGTGTGTTGACACCACTAATCAGGTGTATCCAAAGATATAGAGTTAAAATAGCTTCCACAGTTAGTGCAGTTCCCTACGACTCATTACCTAGTTCATCATTAGTTGACTAACAGACAACTACTATCTTTCATCCAGCTCTATTAAATCTGAACCCCAAAGCCAACTTCAATGAACTCGTATGGCAGAATAGAGCACTGTGTAACATGGGACAGTCGTGGTTGTGGATAGGAGAAACCAACACAGTCATAGCAGCTGTATAGTACATGCCAGGACATGCATTTAAAATGCTGCCTTGTAAGAGGATCACTGGGACAGTGTCCCAAATGGCACCTAATTCCCTATGTAGTGCACTAATTTTCACCAGAGCCCCTGGGCCTTGTTCAACAGGAAGGCACTATATAAGAAATAGAGTGCCATTTGGGAAGCACAACATGTGTTGTTCAGAGCAGCTGAAACAAGGTAAATACACACATCATGAAGGAGTGATTTGATTGGCTCATAATGTAATAGAATAGAATAGAGTGGTTGGTAAATCTATCTCTGTTATTGATGGTCATAACACATGGACCAGTCGTCCTATCTATAGTGTATACAGCTTGATTTCAGTTCACTTGTCTGACATGTTCAAGGTTGTGTTTTTCAACTCAAAGGTGTGTGATGTCACGCTCAGTTTGTTTGGTGGGTCAGTGACAAAAGTCAGGGTTTTCATCTATAGTTTGTTTGGTGGGTCAGTGACAAAAGACAGGGTTTTCATCTATAGTTTGTTTGGAGGCCCCCATTTATGTTCTCATTCTTGACGTTGTCTGTGAATTCATGGAACTGTGAGGTATGTTAAAACACTGGACCCCAAGATGTCCGATCAGACCTGGTTTACTAGGACACTGAGAGATGATGAGGTAGAGGTCATATTGTTAGGAGAGGGGAACATGTCCTTACAGAGAGGGGAGTGTTGTTGTTGTCATATTCATTGTGTCGTGAAGTCCATCAGCTATACAAAGATGAGGGGACATCAGTGTCCAAACAGTTATTGTCTGTGTACCAAATTACACCCTATTCCCGATGGGGTGCTGGTCAAAAGTAGTGCACTAAGTAGGGAATAGGGTGCCATTTGGGACATGGAGAGTGTAAACAACCTGTTTTCAGTGTACACTAATCGGTGAGTTCACTTCACAGTTTATCATTCAATAGATGATACACCTAAACAGGTGATTGTAAAGGAATGGGTGGTAAGAGAGAAGGGGGGAGGGAGATCATGGGTTCCATATAGAATACTCTGTGGAAAGGGTTCTACATGGAACCTGGGGAATGTGAGATAAATACCAAAAAGGATCTATTTCCTGTTTTTCAGTGCTGCCTGACTGACAGTTTTAATCAGGGCTCGTGTTCACAAAGTGTCTCAGAGTAGGAGTGCTGATCTAGAATCAGTTTAGGCTTTGAGATCATAAAGAACGAGACATGGGGGACCTGATCCTAGATCAGCACGCCTTGTCTGAGATGCTTTGTGAATACAGGCCCGGTTCCCATTGGCACATTTTGTCAGCATCATTTACACAAGCCCCCTGCTTGTAACATTATCTCATATATTACAGTGTTGTATGTTTATCACGATTATCTGTTTGGTAATATGCCAAATAACATGCAGACATTGTCTCCAGCCTGTCTCTTAAACAAGTGTTTTTGGTGAAGGAGGAAGGAGGTTATGGTAAAACCCAGACAGACTCATCACTCTCTAAAACACAAGCTGGCTTCCTGTAAACCATGTGACCTACTCTGGTTGCCGTGGTTATGAGCCCTTGTCAACCTCTGTGACCTCTGTGAGTAGCACGCTGGATATGAGTGTTTGTAAAAATGAGACAAATGGAAATATTGAGTACAAAACAAACTGAAAAATGACAGAGTATTTGTGTTTGTTTATTTTCTCATATCTAATGTGATGAAGAAGCAGGTTGTTTCCAATGAGGAAGAAGATAGACTGAGAGATACCTGTAGTCATCATACTAGAAGGCCATGCTGCGTCTTCTTCAACAACGGTTCAGTGGAAAAACAAGATGTCCGCCATAGAGGAAGATGATAGTTCACGTATTACTCAACACCCTGATGTAGTTCTAACCCAAGTCATGATGTTGAGGAAGTTGAGACTTGACAGGACACGTTGGGGTAGTGGAATGTGATTGGTTGATTCACCTTGAACTATGCTTACTTGTTGTTTATGGCCAAACCCAGCTTCCTTTGTTCAGACTGGAGTTCTTTGATTGAGCTGTTGGATATGGAACAGAGAAAATGCTTCAATGTTTTCATTGTCTATTTCATGTGTTGAAACGGTGTAGGGAACCCACTGGGCACAGACGTCATTTCAACGTCTAGTTTGGATTTACATTTGGTTGAGTTATCAACTAACGTGAACTCAACATGAAATCAACAAAAATGTCATCCTGTCATTGGATTCAGGTTCAAAGTTGACGACTTTTTGCAAATTCAATCAGTTTTGTACGTTGATTCAATGTCACTACGTCTTTTTTCCCTGAAATGACATGGAAACAACGTTGATTCAACCAGTGTTTTCACAGTGGGATGTTGCATTTCCACCACTAATGGTTAAGGTTATAGCTGTTTAAATGACCATTGAGTCCTATTGAAAACATTGATGTGTATTTTCCCTGTGTGTTTCAGAGCTGTTTAAACGTTGATGTGTATTTTCCCTGTGTGTTTCAGAGCTGTGGGGAAAACATGTCTTCTCATCAGCTACACAACCAACGCTTTCCCTGGAGAATATATCCCTACTGTGTGAGTACACACACACACACACACACACACACACACACACACACACACACACACACACACACACACACACACACACACACACACACACACACACACACACACACACACACACACATACACACACACACACACACACAATATGTACAGTACTCACACACACACGCACACACGCACACACACACACACACACACACACACACACACACACACACACACACACACACACACACACACACACACAATATGTACAGTACACACACACACACACACACACACACACACACATACACACACACACACACACACACAATATGTACAGTACACACACACACACACACACACGCACACACACACACACACACACACACACACACACACACACACACACACACAATATGTACAGTACACACACACACACACACACACACACACACACACACACACACACACACACACACACGTACACACACACACACACACTTGATATGTACAGTACACTAGAAAAGTGTGTGTGTTCTCTCCCTCAGCTTTGATAACTACTCAGCCAATGTGATGGTGGACAGTAAGCCAGTCAACCTGGGTCTCTGGGATACAGCAGGACAGGAGGACTATGACAGACTGAGACCACTGTCCTACCCACAGACGGTACATACAAGCACGTACATACACATTTATATATAATATACACAAGCACACATTTATTTATATATAATATACACACACACACACAAACATTTATATATAATATAGACACACACACACATTTATATATCATTTACACACACACACACACACAAACCTAATTGAGTCTAATGCATAGAGCTTGATCTCTCTCTATCTCCTCTCTCTCTCTCTCTCTCTCCTCTCTCTCTCTCTCTCTCTCTCTCTCTCTCTTTCTCTCTCTCTCTCACTTTCTCTCTCAGGATGTGTTCCTCATCTGTTTCTCTCTGGTGAGCCCAGCCTCCTACGAGAACGTCAGAGCCAAGGTGATCCTCTCTAGATTCTACCTGTATCTATCACATTCAGGGTTGGCGTTGTAAAATTCAATCATTCATTCATTGAAATTTCCCAATTATTTTCCATAAAGTCTTTTCAACATGTTAATTGGTAATTGAATATTCAGCCTGCAGAATTGACTGAACCGAAGTTTAATTAAGTTCCATAAAACATAAAGCTGTATGGAGGTGAATTGAATTGAGCCCTAACGGAAATGTCAGTGAGGATTCAAAGTGCATGTCCTACTATTGACCACTAGATGGCGGTGTGTCCCCACACTGTCAGAGGGACTGTTTGCTCCTACTGTGTCGAGCCTACTCTCTCCTCCGTCACACACCTCTATTCCAGTGAAAGCGCTTTGGATATATTTAAACATCTTTTCATTATTATTTTCAAGATCTTTTCATTATGTCTACAAAGTCTATTCAGCGTTGGTGTGAAACGCGACACACACAAAACAACAGCCGTAATCACTTGGGAACAAGGACCTTGACATTTTTATTTGAGATATGAATTCTTCTTTTATTAGTTTTCACTTATTAAAGCTAGAATCCTTAGTTGCTGCATCCATTTTTGGACTTATAAATGACTAATATGTAGCTATTGATTCTTGAAGAATATACCTTATTAATGCCTCAGGAGCTTTAACTGTCGTACCCCATCAGAACCCAAAATATAAGCTTGTTCTACTGAAGTGTAAACTAATACTGTATAGCCTCAAAACATGTTTAAAATGATACATTTGATATCACGGATGGCCAGTCCTTGCATCCTTAGCTCTGTCTATGAATTTGAGAATAGTTCCATTTCTCCAGCCCCATACCGTAGCTTTTTAGCGAAACAGGGACGTTTTTTTATTGTTTCGATTAAGGATTGTAGCTTTAATGATGCAACATAACAAAACTATCATTTCCTTCTTCAGGTGGAGAGAGGGTGGTGGTGTGACATAAATTCTCAAATAGGACTTCTTTCATACTGCGATAAACTATGAACATATTGATAGTAAGCATTGGCCTCCATAGTGAGGAAGCCCACCCCTCCCCTGGAGACCCCACCCGACATGCCCCCGCTCCGTCTCCCAACCAGACGATGAAGGTGTTAAATATCTATTAGATGTCAGGTGCATTGGGTCAGGGCCACACGGGGATGGGTCCCCCGGGAGAGGGCCAGGCAGCCCCACCACACAAAGCCAATGTTTAGAAAATAATTATAATATTAAACTAAAGTTGTTTATTTATTTTAACACAGGAGTTCTGTAGTGTTCAAATACAAAGACATTAACACATAATCATTAACACATAATTATGTCATATGACAACAATGAAGCCTCTTCACCCCCTCTAGACCCACGCCCAGGCTACTCTATCCCCTCCCTAGAGACCCACTCCCAGGCTACTCTATCCCCTCCCCAGAGACCCACCCCCAGGCTACTCTACCCCCTCCCTAGAGACCCACTCCCAGGCTACTCTACCCCCTCCCTAGAGACCCACTCCCAGGCTACTCTACCCCCTCCCTTAGAGACCCACTCCCAGGCTACTCTACCCCCTCCCCAGAGACCTACTCCTGCGCTCCACCCCCCCCTCCCTCCCAGAGATCCACTCCCAGGCTACTCTACCCTCTCCCCAGAGACCCACTCCCAGGCTGCTCCACCCCCTCCCCAGAGACGCACCCCCAGGCTACTCTACCCCCTCCCCAGAGACGCACTCCCAGGCCGCTCCACCCCCTCCCAAGAGACCCACTCCCAGCCCGAAAATCAGAAAGGATGTTTGTGACAAAATAATTGATGAAACCTTTCTGTTTTCTCCATGACATTCAAATCAGCATTAAAAAACGTTGAAGTTTAAGTTTGTACCAGCTGAGTGAGTCTGTCCAGTCAGAGACAGGTAACTAGTAACTGTAATGGATTACATTTAGAAAGTAACCTACCCAACCCATGTCCTGCCCCTCAAAACAAATGCCCTTCACAATGTTTGTTTGATTTAAGGAAAGTATAAATAAATCAGTGGTAATATGAGACAAAAACATCAGAACACATTTATTTCATGTAACAACGGAGGTGAAGCAACACCTGGGTCTATGTTACCTATCAACAATGATGTTTCCTCCCAAAGGACACACTGGTTCAGTCTAAGTATAACAGACAGGCTTCCCAAGTAGTGTAAAAGAGGTCTGTTTCTTGACTGTGTCCATCTCGCTAATAATAATCAAAATGAAAGCTAGAAAGTTAGGGAGCATCGAAAATTCCTAAAGGATGGATAGAGGACAATTTTTTCCAAATGTTGACGGTGATTAAATGTTACCAATTTTCAGCGTGGCCCTCCCTCTGGCCCTCGTGGAGGAGCGATTGAGACCCCAGGGTAAAAATGAGTTGACAGCCCTGGTGTAGTGTGTGATGGAGCACTACAGTTGTTCCAGTAAGAGGAACCATCTGACCAGCACGGTAACACATGCAACAACATCACACTATGTTGTTCATAACCTTGACCTTAAGGTGAGGAGAACCTCTAGGGGGCAGAGTTCCCTGGTCATCCCCAAACATCTGACAGAGTATGGACTATATGTAACCGGTATGGTTTGATCATGGGACACGACTAGAACCTGGGCAGTAAAGTGGCTGGTTCCCTTTGGCAGCGGTCACAGGTGGAGTCCAAGTCAGGGTACATGTAGATAGTCCATACTTGGTCTAGTGCATATGCGTAGTTTTAATTGAATGAGACTATGTGTCGCACAGATAGAGTAGTAGTGATGTCACAATGACACACACACATTCTATTGAGTAGAATCCACAGCCTTTTAGTCTCTTATCATCTGAAGAGACTCTTCACAACACTCCATTTGGATCTGGCTTTTAAGAAATATCTAGTCTTGTTTGTAAGGAATTTTCCCAATAGCTAGCCCACATTACACAATCCACTCATGTTAATTCTGTTGCCCCTTCACTCTCTTCTCCATCCAATGCCAAAAGTATTTTTGCGTTTTCTGTTTCTCCTTGCTGTTTTACTGTTGTCGCCATGACGACCCGGTCCCTCTACCGCAAATGTTGTTCTATGCAGATACTAGATTATCACAGAGTGTTGCTATGGGTCACAACATGATGGAATGATGCTTCCCCTTTGTGTTGAGTTTCTATCCGTATGCTCAAATGTGTTTGTGTGTGTGTGTACCCACATACAGTATATTTATCATAGGACAGAGTGTACCCACATGCGGTATATTTATCATAGGACACAGTGTACCCACATACAGTATATTTATCATAGGACACAGTGTACCCACATGCAGTATATTTATCATAGGACACAGTGTACCTACATACAGTAAGTATATTTATCATAGGACACAGTGTACCCACATACAGTATATTTATCATAGGACACAGTGTACCCACATACAGTATATTTATCATAGGACACAGTGTACCAAACACAAGCACAAAATGATTCCACACAGGACGAGACCCATAATCATCTGCGCAATACACGCGGCACGAAGGCCAGAACAACAGAGCACAGGTACTCACATGGCCAATGGACATGGGAACAATAACCAACAGGACAATGGTGAACAAAGGGCACACTTATACAATTACTAATCAAATGGAATACCGGCCAGGTGTGTTATGACAGTTCTGGAGGGATACATGACAGTCTCTCTCAGTCTCTCTGTCTCTGTCTCTCTCTCTCTCTCTCTCTCTCTCTCTCTCTCTCTCTTTCTCTCTCTCTCTCTCTCTCTACAGTGGTATCCAGAGGTGAGGATAACTGGTGGCTAAGAGTAGATAATAAAATATTTCTCTCTCCATTTCTCTCTCTCCTCGTCCTCCTCCCCCACCCTCTCCCTCTCTCTCTCTTCTTTAGTGGTACCCAGAGGTGCGTCACCACTGCCCGTCAACCCCAATCATCCTAGTGGGTACTAAGCTGGATCTGAGGGACGAGAAGGAGACCATCGAGAAGCTCAAAGAGAAGAAACTGGCCCCCATCACCTACCCACAAGGCCTAGCGCTGGCCAAGGATGTTGGTAGGTCATTGCATATAATAATCCATTACTTTTTATGATGATGGAGTTGTATTTTGTAAAGTACTCTAAAGTGTTAAAACCTCTTGGGGCTAGGGGGCAGAATTTTCATTTCAACTTCCTGCTACTCATGCCAAGAATATAAGATATGCATATTCATAGATTTAGATAGAAAACACTCTGAAGTTTCTAAAACTGTTTGAATCATGTCTGTGAGTATAACAGAACTTATGTAGCAGGCAAAACCCCGAGGACTAAGCGTTCAGATTTTTTTTTTTTTTAGGTCTCTGTCTGTTCAGTGACTCTCTTTGGAAAACGATATTTCTTAGGAACTGGTTTTCAGTTCCTACCGCTTCCAATGGATGTCACCAGTCTTTGGAATTTGGTTGAGGTTATTCCTTTGTGCAATGAAGAAGTAGGCCGACTAGGAACTTGGTAACGCTGTTGAGAGTTGCGCAAGACGTGAAAAGTGGCGCTGGTTTGTTTTCTTCTTGGACTGAACAACAGATAGACCCGTCTACAATTTGATCGATTATTAACGTTTAAAAATACCTAAAGTTGTATTACAAAAGTAGTTTGAAATATTTTGGCAAAGTTTATAGGCAACTCTCGAAATATTTTGTAGTGACATTGCGTTTTTTGGAAGCTGTTTTTTTCTGGATCAAACGCGCTTTATAAATTGACATTTAGATATATATGGACGGAATTAATCGAACAAAAGGACCAATTGTGATGTTAATGGACACATTGGAGTGCCAACAAAAGAAGCTCGTCAAAAGTAATGCATGTTTTATATTTTATTTCTGCGTTTTGTGTAGCGCCTGCAGGGTTGAAATATGCTACCCCTTTTGTTTACTGTTGTGCTATCATCAGATAATAGCTTCTTATGCTTTCGCCGAAAAGCCTTTTAAAAATCTGACATGTTGGCTGGATTCACAACGAGTTTAGCTTTAATTGAGTATCTTACATGTGTGATTTAATGAAAGTTTGATTTTATATAATTGTTAAAAAAATTGACGCGCTGCATTTTCCCTGTTTTTTGCCCAAGTGGGACACGACTGTCCCGCCTATCCGTAAGAAGCTGACGTAAATAGGGTTTTATAAAATACAGTACATTTGATTGATTGATATTTTGTTTTCCAAGTGTTCTATGACTAGTATTAAATTAGAGGAGCTGTACCAATCTCTTCAGACAGCATCTCCTCAGATTCATATCTGAGATGAATGTTGACATGAATGGAGAATGAAGTGCCTATCTGGGTTGTCTGCATGTACACACTTCTCTCTCTGCCTCTCTCCATAGGAAACATATGTTTACATTGACAAAGCATGTGAAGTAGATAATAAACTAAAGTAAAACAAACAATAAAAAGTCAACAGTAAACATTACACTCACAGCAGTTCCAAAATAATAACGACATTACAAACGTCATATTATGTATATATACAGTGTTGTAACGATGTGCAAATAGTTAAAGTACAAAAAGGAAAATAAATAAACATAAATATGGGTTGTATTTACAATGGTGTGTGTTCTTCACTGGTTGACCTTTTCTTGTGGTAACAGGTCACAAATCTTGCTGCTGTGATGGCACACCATGGTATTTCATCTCTCTCTCTCTCTCTCAATTCAATTCAAGGGCTTTATTGGCATGGGAAACATGTGTTAACATTGCCAAAGCAAGTGAGGTAGATAATATATAAAGTGATGATATAAAGTGAAATAAACAATAAAAAGTCAACAGTAAACATTACACTCACAGCAGTTCCAAAATAATAGAGACATTTCAAATGTCATATTACGTCTATACACAGTGTTGTAACGATGTGCAAATAGTTAAAGTACAAAAGGGAAAATAAATAAACATAAATATGGGTTGCATTTACAATGGTGTTTGTTCTTCACTGGTTGCCCTTTTCTTGTGGCTACAGGTCACAAATATTGCTGCTGTGATGGCACACTGTGGAATTTCATCTCTCTCTCTCTCTCTCTCTCTCTCTCTCTCTGTCTCCTGCTTCCCCTCCCTCCCTCCTCATTCTCTATCTATCTATTTATCTATCTATCTATCTATCTATCTATCTTCCTCTCTCCCCCTCCCACCCTCCCTCCCTCCCTCCCCAGACTCTGTGAAGTACCTGGAGTGTTCTGCTCTGACCCAGCGTGGCCTGAAGACAGTGTTTGACGAGGCTATCAGGGCAGTACTCTGCCCACAGCCAACCAAGGTCGGGAAGAAGAAATGTCTACTGCTCTAACAGGTGAGAGGGAGGCAGGGAGGGAGAGAGGGGGAGGGGGAGGGGGAAGAAGGGAGATCGAGAGTTAGGGAGGGAAGGAGAGAGAGTGAGAGGCAGGGCCTCTGCCCACAGCCCACCAAGGTTAGGAAGAAGTGATGCCTAGTTCTCTAACTGATGAGAGAGATGGAGGGAGGGAGCGAGGGAGAGATAGAGGTTTGGAGTCTCTGAAAACAAAGACGGCTATAGTGGTGGATGGGAGGGTGAGAAAGCTAGAGAGCCTGTACCTGAAGTCTGTCTACATTATTCTCTCCATCTGTTGTTGTTGTTGTTTCTCTAGATGCAGCTAAGAGTGAAAACGGACAGCGAACAAACCAGGGAGACAGATGTTAACTCAAAAAGGCCTTTTAGTTCTACTCTGCTACACAAAAAAACATTGACTTATGAAAGCCTACATGGTTAAATGAATATGAAATACTATATTTAGTGATGTTAATTATATTACGATGGTCTCTAACGTGTGCTTGTTTGGTACAGGTATATAGTGTAGGATAAAGGTGCACAATATTCATAATCTGAATAATATACTGTAATGTTTTCCCCTCGACTGTGAAGGTGGTATTTGACCTTGATGTAAGTGTGTCCCAAATGGCTCCCTATTCCCTATGTGCACTTCTGACCAGAGCCCTGGTGCACTACATAGGGAATTGGGTGTTAATTGGGACACACAAGATATTGTGTTGGTACAGTGCCTTGCGAAAGTATTCGGCCCCCTTGAACTTTGCGACCTTTTGCCACATTTCAGGCTTCAAACATAAAGATATAAAACTGTATTGTTTGTGAAGAATCAACAACAAGTGGGACACAGTCATGAAGTGGAACGACATTTATTGGATATTTCAAACTTTTTTAACAAATCAAAAACTGAAAAATTGGGCGTGCAAAATTATTCAGCCCCTTTACTTTCAGTGCAGCAAACTCTCTCCAGAAGTTCAGTGAGGATCTCTGAATGATCCAATGTTGACCTAAATGACTAATGATGATAAATACAATCCACCTGTGTGTAATCAAGTCTCCCTATAAATGCACCTGCACTGTGATAGTCTCAGAGGTCCGTTAAAAGCGCAGAGAGCATCATGAAGAACAAGGAACACACCAGGCAGGTCCGAGATACTGTTGTGAAGAAGTTTAAAGCCGGATTTGGATACAAAAATATTTCCCAAGCTTTAAACATCCCAAGGAGCACTGTGCAAGCGATAATATTGAAATGGAAGGAGTATCAGACCACTGCAAATCTACCAAGACATGGCCGTCCCTCTAAACTTTCAGCTCATACAAGGAGAAGACTGATCAGAGATGCAGCCAAGAGGCCCATGATCACTCTGGATGAACTGCAGAGATCTACAGCTGAGGTGGGAGACTCTGTCCATAGGACAACAATCAGTCGTATATTGCACAAATCTGGCCTTTATGGAAGAGTGGCAAGAAGAAAGCCATTTCTTAAAGATATCCATAAAAAGTGTCATTTAAAGTTTGCCACAAGCCACCTGGGAGACACACCAAACATGTGGAAGAAGGTGCTCTGGTCAGATGAAACCAAAATTGAACTTTTTGGCAACAATGCAAAACGTTATGTTTGGCGTAAAAGCAACACAGCTCATCACTCTGAACACACCATCCCCACTGTCAAACATGGTGGTGGCAGCATCATGGTTTGGGCCTGCTTTTCTTCAGCAGGGACAGGGAAGATGGTTAAAATTGATGGGAAGATGGATGGAGCCAAATACAGGACCATTCTGGAAGAAAACCTGATGGAGTCTGCAAAAGACCTGAGACTGGGACGGAGATTTGTCTTCCAACAAGACAATGATCCAAAACATAAAGCAAAATCTACAATGGAATGGTTCAAAAATAAACATATCCAGGTGTTAGAATGGCCAAGTCAAAGTCCAGACCTGAATCCAATCGAGAATCTGTGGAAAGAACTGAAAACTGCTGTTCACAAATGCTCTCCATCCAACCTCACTGAGCTCGAGCTGTTTTGCAAGGAGGAATGGGAAAAAATTTCAGTCTCTCGATGTGCAAAACTGATAGAGACATACCCCAAGCGACTTACAGCTGTAATCACAGCAAAAGGTGGCGCTACAAAGTATTAACTTAAGGGGGCTGAATAATTTTGCACGCCCAATTTTTCAGTTTTTGATTTGTTAAAAAAGTTTGAAATATCCAATAAATGTCGTTCCACTTCATGATTGTGTCCCACTTGTTGTTGATTCTTCACAAAAAAATTCAGTTTTATATCTTTATGTTTGAAGCCTGAAATGTGGCAAAAGGTCGCAAAGTTCAAGGGGGCCGAATACTTTCGCAAGGCACTGTACACAATTAAACTCAATTTGCAAACACTGCCATGATCATCATGGTTATTATGAGTTGTAGTGTGATGAAGCCATTTGTCCAATGTATCTTGATCTGTTTCCAACCACTATATAAAGGACTGTTTATCTGTAATATCAATCTGGCTTAATTGTGTTAATTAATTGATTAATGATAGTGAAATTATGGATTGTGTCTTTGGGTAATTCATGCATTGCAATGAGGTCAACCCTATCTTGTTGTTGGGGTTAGGATGAAGATGAGTCAGAGAGAGAAGAGAGAGGGAGAAAGAGGGGAGGAAGAGAGAGAGAGAGCGAGGGAGAGAGGGAGGGAGAGAGGGAGAGAGGGAGAGAGGGAGAGAGGGAGAAAGAAGGGAGGAAGAGAGAGGGGAGAAAGAGGGGAGCGGGAAGAGAGAGGGAAGAGGGAA